>NW_007259538.1:364650-445998 GCF_000164805.1 Carlito syrichta | reverse complement strand
GACCGAGTGAGACTCCAACTCAAAAAAAAAAAAGAAAAAAAGAAAATACATTCTCCTAGTAACTATAAATGCAAACGCTAAAAAAAAGGAGCGAGTTTTTAAAAAGCAACAGTATAACTCTGACAGAATTCTCAATCAACTTTTTAGATCACACAGAAGAGAAAAAGTTGAAAAAGAAATTGAGTATAGAACAGACATAATAAAACATATAGAACATGAAAAACAGGAAAAAAAAACTTCAGTGACAATTTTTTTCAATAAAAAGTGCACAAAATAAAAACAATATGGTATCAGTAACACTACAAAGATAACACCTGAGATTTTGCCAGATAAAACATAAAACAAGATATGCAATATATTTTGTAACAACATTTAAACATTGTTTAGCATTACCAAAAGTTTTGGACACTAGTTTCAATTTTAAAGATCATCAAAATATATTATTTAAATTTATTTAAAATATACATGCAAATGTAAAAAGATTATATATATATTATATTATGTATGATATAACATAGGATATATAATTATATATTATGTAACAGTCAATGACTACAGTGAAATTTCCAGGAAAGAGTTAATAGAGAATTTATGAAATAAATTATGGTTTTGTATGCATATATTTTATGCATATGAGGAAAATACTTACCTAGAGTAATTAATTTAAACTGAGAGCTGCAATCATATTAGAATTCTTCAGGAAAAAAGTATATGCTCATAAGTATGGTTTCTGGGGCAAGATTCACTGTATACAATTCTAGCCCTGTTCCCTTATTGAATGCTTGGTTTTGTACATATGGCTTAAACATTATACACTCTAATTTCTTCATTTATAGAAAAAGTTTGTTAGTAGTTAATTTCTTATTTTTCAACAGGGATATATATTCAAAATTTAACTTTTTTCAGGATTTGTATAATGTATATAAATGTAACAAAATTAATTTTAAAAAATATGTATTTGATGGAATTAGGCAATACTCAACTTATGTGCTCTATAGTTTTAATAAGTCACAGCTAAGAGAAACAATAGAAGCAATTTGTAAAAAAAGTAAAGAAAAGAAACAAAATAGAGGGTAAGAATGATTCAAATAAGAAAAAAGCAGTAAAAATACACATACTAAAGATGCAGGGATGACCCTCATGTGCAAAATATTAAGTCATTTGTAATAAAAGATGTAGAAACTATGTAGATTTGTCTTTATAATTTGAGAGAAGTCAAGGCATCCAGCTATTGTAAAAGCAAACAGAATCAGCAATTTTTTAAAGATATCATTTGCTTTTGCGGCATCAGTTGAATAGAGACAGTATGGTTGTGTACACCAGATAGACTAGAAGAAATTACTCTTTCTCTGAAGGAAACTTGAAATATGGCTGACCCAGGAAAATTTACCCAGTAAAACATGAGCACAAACAGGAAGTGTTACAGCACAGTTAGAAAGATATAAAAGAAAAAGAAGAAATCAGAAAATTATACTTTCTTGAAAAACACTCACCAAAAAAATTATCAGAAAGAAAATATGATTAATAAAAATTATGATAAATATAATTTATCAAAATAAATATGTATTTAAAGATCACAAAATAGAATGACAAGAATGGCAAGAGATAGTAAAAAACAAAAAAAATTGCATTGAAAGAAATAAGGTAGTAAATACAGTGAAGATAAATACATCAAAAGAAATGAGAGGAAAAAATTTTGCTCTGTAAATAAAAGGAAGGGCACAAAAAATAAAAATAGAAGAAAGAAAGAGAATGAAAAAACTAAAGAAACAAAGGAAAGAAAAGGAAGGAAGGAAGGGGTAAAAAAATACGAAAAATAGAGAAAGATCAAAGGAAGAAAAGGGAATAAATAAATGTTTTTATGTCTGCTGATACAGCATCCATTCTGAAGCCCATGGAACAAGGTGTCATTTTACTTTCAAGTCTTATTATTTAACAAGAATTTTTGATAAGATTATAGTTCCCATAGAGAGCAATAGATGGATCATGGAAAAATAAATTGAAAACCTTCTTTAAAGGATTCAACATTCTATATGCCATTAAGAACATTTGTGATTCATGAGGGAGGGAGGAGTTCAAAATGTCAACATTAGCAGAAGTTTGGAAGAAGCTGATTTTAACACTCATAAATGACTTCAAGGGGTTCAAGACTTCAGTTGAGGAAGTCATTGCAGATGTGGTAGAAATAATAGTACTAGAAATTAGAAGTTGAACTCAAAGCTGTGACTGAATTGTTGCAATTCCATGATATAAATTGAATGGATAAGGGTTAGGGTTAGGGTTAGGGTTAGGGTTAGGGTTAGGGTTAGGGTTAGGCGTTGGGGCTGGGGCTGGGGTAAGGGTTGGGGTTAGGGTTAGGAGTTGCTTCCATAAACAAACAAAGAAAGTGGTCTCAAGATGGAATATACTTCGAGTGAAGATGCTGTGAACATTGACTTGAAAAGAAAGGATTTAGTATAGTATATAAACTTAACTGATAAAGCAGCAGCAGGATTTGAGATAACTGACTCAAATCTGGATCTATTTTACGGATAGCAAATGTTATCAAACAGCATCACATGCTACAAATAAATCTTTCATGAAAGGTAGAGTCGATTGATGCAACAAACTTCCTTGTTGTCTGATTTTCAGAAATTTTCACAGCTACCCAACACCAACCTTCAGCAAACACTGCCTGTTCAGTTGACAGTCATCAAAATCAAGACCTTCCACCTGCTAAAAGATTATAATGTACTGAAGGCTCAGAGAGTCATTAGCATCCTTAAGCAATAAGATTTCTGTTTTAGCAATAAAATTTAATTTTAATTTAAAGGATATATTTTATTATTTGCACACAATGCTATAACACTTAGTGGACTGCTGTATAGTATAAACATAATTTTTATATGCACCTGAAAACCAGAAATCTTGTGTGACTCTCCATCTTGCAATATTTGTTTTGTTGTGGTGATCTGGAACCAAACCAGCAATGTTTCTGAGGTATAGCTATATTTAACTCTAGAAATAAGACTAAATCAAGGATGAAATTTAAAATTATCAAGAATAGATATGTTAATGTCTTCACATTGTAGACATAGCACAAGTAATAAAAATTTAAAAAAAGAAAAATAGTACTTTGATTATCTATGAGAATTTAGACAAAAAGAATGTTTTTTAAGCTAACAAAGCACTGATAAAAATAATAGCACAAATTAGAATTTTAGAAGGTAAATTAAAACTAGAAATAAATATTATTGAAGACATACACTGATTTAATAATTGGTCATGTGGAGAACAAATAGATAATTGGCTTAAGAAGGAGAGGACTAAGTGGATCATTAGGAAAGACTTTTTACAAAGCCGTAAAAAAGATAAAAATACAATATGATGATAAATATGACAATGTCTGTCATATAGACAAATGTAAAGGACTTAACTTCTGTATTTGAAAGCAAGAGATAAAATCATTCAGTTTGAATCACAAAGCTAAACCAATTCTTCTCTGTAAATATGATAATACCCCCTTTAGTCACGATTTCACTTTCCACAGTTTCAGTTACCTTTAGTCAACTGCTGTCTGAAAATATTGAATGGGGAATTCCGGAAATAAACAATTCATAAGTTTTAACTTATGTGCTGTCCTAGATGGTGTGATATTTTATGCCATCTTGCCTTCCACTCCCAGGACAGGAATTCTTTCTTTGTTCAGCATATTCACACCACCCCATAGCTACT
Source organism: Carlito syrichta (assembly GCF_000164805.1). NCBI lineage: Eukaryota > Metazoa > Chordata > Mammalia > Primates > Tarsiidae > Carlito > Carlito syrichta. The sequence continues at coordinate 442,284 of NW_007259538.1, read as the reverse complement.
TAGTAATTGTCTCACTTCCCAGAACAATTGTTGTGGTACTACAGTGTCTGTGTTCAAGTAATCCTTTTTATTTTACTTATTTTCTCTATTGAATTGTTAGTTATTGCTCATCTTCTACTGTGCCTAATTTATAAATTCTACTTTATCACGGGTATGTATAGAAAAAGAAACATAGCATATATAGGTTTCAGCTGTGGTTTTAGACATCCAATAGGTATATTGGAACACATTCCCTAAGGCAGAATACTAGAAGTAAGAATGATTGAAAAAAATTTTTTTAATGAGCAAAATAGGACTAGGCCAATATAAACACAGGAAAAAGAGGTGTAGTTTAATGTGAAATTAGCCACGTCTTCCCTATTTTCTAGAAAGAGACATATCTTTTGCAAAGTGAATTTGAAGCTACTCCCATCAAGTCTATTTCCTTTTCCTTATATTTGAAATGGACTTTAGACATGTTAAAGACAAAAGAATATGGCAAAAGTTGATGCAACGCTAGTTTCAATCTATTAGAACATTCATTGTAGAGATATATGAGTATTAGAACACTTCACACTGTCTAGTGAGTTGATCTGTTGGACCGTGAGGAACCCTAGGGAGATGTAAGGCATGAGACTACCACTTGAAGTGACTTCCACTTGAAGCGCTCCTACACCAGCCATACCAAGGAAATCTGGCCCCTGAAGGCAGAAACATGAAAGAGACCATCTAAAACCAGCTCAAATTGCCTGTGCACAGACTCTCGCCATAAATAAAGATTGATATGGTTTATTATGCAAGAATGGAAAATGGATGTCAGTGGACATTACTTTATATTAGAACAAGTGTGATTTCAGTAAAAATATAAATTGACATCAACAATGACAGTATATGATGCCCAAGTTATTAAAAATGAAAATATTAGCAAAAAACAATTTTTTAAAAATCTCACTCATGAATTTGAAAGAGAACAGGTTACTGATAAGAGATACTAAAGACTTCATTCATGAATAATGAATACAACAAAAACAAGAAGTGGGAGTAGTAATGAATATAACTAACATTAAATTAATATTAAAATCTAGAACCTGAAAATATATTATATCTTTTTAGATTTCCATTAAACATTTATAAAAATTGTCTTTACATTAAAGCACAAAGTATGTATCTCAATAATTCTACAAAATTAGGAATAATGCAAGCATTTTCTGATCACTGCTCAATTAAATTAAAACTTGACTATATTGGAAGGGAAAAATTCCTTCCACATATAAATTTAAAAGGAAAAAAGAATCTTCATTTTTGGGATAATTTTTTTTAAAAGAAAAAACAATCACAAAAATGTATATTTCACAAATCTCATATCTAAATTAAAAAGACTTAAAGAAATAAATTTTCAAAGAATAGAAGAAGATATTCTTAAGTAGTAATTCCCCCCAAATGTCGTAGGCTCAGTGATCACCAAGGTTTTATAACGGGAGATGTAAATGGGATAGATGGGAGACAAATGTGGGAGAGAGAGTTTTTATTTGTAGATCTGTTCATACTTCTAACCTTTTCCACTAGTGCAGTGTGTTAACCATTATATACACACTATATAAACTATCAAAAATAAATTAAGGGAAAAATTAATCACCTACATTATTGTATGATGAGGTTAAATTAGCAATCAATGTATTTAAATCTGTTCCTGGCATAAAAGAGTTTAGTAAATATTAGCTGCATATCATGTATGCATATATGTATGTAGGTATGTATTTAAAGTCAGAAATTTTGTTGAGATAGCTTTACTCAGTTCATTTAACAAAATAGCTAGACTCATAAATAATACATTACTTCGAATTTGGTAGTTTAAACTCATTCAATGACAAATCAAAGTCAGTAGTGTCCTAAAGGTGTGTGCTTACTGATAAAATTAAGGAACGTATAAAACCACACATCCACTGATTTTTTAAAAAGTACACATTTGTGTATTCTCATGAAATACACAGTGTTATATAATAACAGGTGGACACTAAAATTACAAATCAATTACATGTAGATCAATTAATAATACATTATTTCTCTTGAAATTCATCCAAATTACTAAAAGCAGTTGAAAATATGCAATGTACAATACATTGAAATTGTCATGCAGTGGCTGATTAATTTTGAGAATTAACCAAGGCAAACCAAACCATAAATAGCATCATGGAAAACAGAGATTTCTGCATTACCTTAATTGATATTTACCTAGAAAGAAGTTACTAAAATGTTTTAATTATTTGCTTCCTAAAAAGCTAGATTAAAAAATTATTCTTAAACATTTTTGACAACAATTTTTAAAATGATTTTTATATTATCTTCAACTCTGAAAATATGAGGTTTGCTGTCACCTTCATTCTTGCACAGTAAGCTAAGTATTTATGTGAAAGCAATTTTAACTTTAGTTTAATCATAGAGAATTTCATATAACTCTGAGGGAAAAAATGCAAGTCAGCAGTTAGCTCTGGTATTGTTGATTCTTGATCTACAACAAGAGCAAAGTTACTGAACAGATTCCGAAAAATATTTGTTAAGAGCAGTCACTCTGGGACAGTAATGATTGTCTATAAAGAAAGAATGATTTTCCTCTAGGAAGTCTCTGGACACAGCTATTCTGTGATATAAGTCCAATAATGTTGCAATATTTAATACAGCAAAAAATTGTATGAGTTTAATAGATTTTTGTGATTTTAAACATCAATAATCTAAGACTCCACATTGTTTTATTATCTACTTTGCAAATATAGCAATTGCAACCAATTTCAGGTGATAAAATACATTTAGAAAGATAAGGTACAAATATTCCAAGTTATTGGCACAAAAGCAGTTATATTCTTCCAGTCATAATCATATCACAGTAAGCAAATAAATAAATATTTATCTAAAGGGGCATTTTTATTTTCTTAAGAGTTCTAGTAGTTTTCTAAGAAAGTATCACTGAAACTGAGTACCTATCAGACTTTCAAATAAAGTACAGTGGGGCTTATTTATTTCGAGTCATTTATTGAATTTTGTTTACTTATTTCATATGCCTCAACAGTGAGTTTCTAAGCAAAGCTGTCATTTCTAAATTATATGTTATTACTTTATTCCTACCTCCACCTCACTTTATCATGATGTTAATACAGAACTTTAAAACCAGAGAATAATTGCTTTTTCTAAATTATAGGGAGAAGAAAGGGAACATTTTGATAAAATTAAGTCAAGCAGGGAGGGAGCGCTCATTTCAAGGCAGGTCTATAAAAGTGTCTCTTCTAAATCTAGGCATATACATTGATTTGAGAGAATGGAGTGGCTTTACTGTGGTAATTAAGTTAACTCCTCTTAAAATTCTTAGATCTGTGGTTTTAATCTGAGTTTTTAGTTTGTAAAACATACTATCTTATCAGAAATTTGAACAATGTCAAGGAATTATAGTGGGAATCTTTGTAAGGCAACATGTAGACCATTCATTTTAATAAATTCAAAAACCATATCAGAAAACAAAGTTTATCATCATTAATTTATATAATTTTGCCAAATATCAATAAAATTATCAAATATGCATGGATTATATATGCTTTGTAACCCACCATGTAAAAGAAAAATTGTCAAATTTTTCTCTCTAAAGACCTTCAAGGTCCTGTTGCCACTGATAACATAGAAGATAAGGGCTGCTTTAAATTACATTTGAAAGTGTCGCATTTAATAAGGGCAACTTTTTTAAAAGTAGTTTGAGGCCCGGCAGTGTCTCACAACTGTAATCTCTTTGGGAGGCTAAAGCAAGAGATCACATCAGCCCAGGAATTTTATACCATCCTAGGCAGCATAACAAGACCTAATCTCTACAAATAATGAAAAAAACTGGGCAAGCATGGTGGCACTCCTGTAGTCCCAGGTACTCGGGAGACTAAGGCAAAACAAATGCCTGAACCTAGGAAGTTATGGTTATGGTGAGTTATGATTGTGCCACTGCACTCCAGCCTGGGTGACAAAATGAGACACTGACTCAAAATAAAAAGAAAAGAACAAAGAGTTTGAGTTTTATGCTAGTGAAAAACTGATTTCTATAAAGCAAGAGATCTGGAACCTCAACTTGATGCTCGACCAGAAGGACTTAATAGATATTTACAGAACACTACACCCAATAACCACAGAATATACATTCTACTCATCAACACATGTAACATACAGCAAGATTGATCACATCCTTGGCCATAAATCAAGCATAAACACATTTCATAAGATCAAAATATCACCATGCATCTTCTTAGACAATAGTGAAAAAATAAATATCAACACCAACAAAATTCCCCCAATACCCACAAAAACATGGACACTAAACAGCAAAATGATGAACAACTCCTGGATCCACACAGATATCAAAACAGAAATTGAAAGATTCCTAGAAATAAATGAGAAAGAAGAAGCATCTTACCAAATCAAAGGAATTTTGTGAAAACAGTTCTAAGAGGGGGAATTTTTAGCTCTACAAACACACATCAAGAAAATGGAAAAATGAGCTTATAGCCTGACAACTAATCTAAAGAAGCCAGAAAGACAGGATCACCAAAAACCTAACTTCAGTAAAAGATTCCATATCACCAAAGAAAAAGCCCAAATACGGGACAAAGAAGACAAAAATATCATAGGAAAAAAATCAGCAAAACAAAAAACTGGTTATTTGAAAGGATAAACAAGATTGATGGATACCCTAGACTAAATTTCCAAGAAAAAGAGAGAAAAAGCCCAAATAAACACAATCAGAAATGAAACAAAGCACAACTGACCCCAAAGAAGCACAAAAGATTATTAGAGATGACTATGCACATCTGTATGGATACAAACTTGATGACCTAAATGAAATGGAATACTTTGTGACATCAAACAACCTCTAAAGGTTGAAACAAGAAGACATTGAGACACTAAGTAGACCAACAACAACCCAGGAAATTGACTCTATCATAAGAAAAATACCAACAACAACAACAAAATGGACCAGATGATTTTCCAGTGGAATTCTACAAAACATACAAGGAGATGATACAAATCCTATTGAAAGTATTGCAGGCAATTGAGAAAGATGGAATTATCCCCAAATCATTTTATGAAGTTAAAATCACAGATACTCAAAACAGGTAAAGAAGAGAACTACCAGCCAATATTCCTGATGAACATAGAGGCAAACATTCTCAACAAGATTCTAGCAAATTTTATCCAACAACACATTTCAAAATCATGCATCATGACAAAGTAGGCTTCATCCGTGGGATGCAGGGCTGGTTCAATATCCACAAGACCATAAATGTAATTAAATACATCAACAGATGTAAAAACAAGAACCACCTGATTATTATTAGATGCAGAAAAAGCTTTTCATAAAATCCAGCATCCCTTCTTGATAAAAACCCTTGGGCACCTAGGCATAGAAAGAACATACCTCAAATAGTAAGCTCCATCTACGGTTAACTCACAGTCAGCATATGGCTAAGTGAATGAAAACTGAAAGCATTTTTTCCTGAAAACCAGAACAAAATAAGGCTGTCCACTCTCATGCCTCCTGATAAACTTTTTGTTGGAAGTCCTAGTTACAGAAATTGGAAAAGAGAAGGAAATGAGGACAACCCAAATTGAAAAGTCGAGTTATCCTTCTTTGCTAATGCTATGATCCTATACCTTGAAAATCCAAAGGAATCTGTCAAAAACTATCTTGCACTGATAAAGGACTTTGGTAAAGTCTCAGGGTGCAAAATAAATGAGAAAAAGATAGTTTCTTATATACCTACATCAAACAAGCAGTGAACCAAACAAAAAGAACAATCTCATTCACAAAAAAAAAAAAATGAAAAAACCTCAGCATCTTTCTAACCAGAGAAGTAAAAGACCTTCACAACAAAAACTACAAAACAGTGCTCATAGAAATCCAAGAAGCCACAAACAAGTGGAAAAATATTCTGTGCTCATGGATAGGAGGAATCACCATTGTTAAGATGTCCATCCTAACAAAGGCAATCTACAATACCCATTAAATTACCATCATCATTCTTCTCAGACCTGGATATGACAACACAGAAATTCATATGGAAACATAAAAGGCCATGAATAGCAAAATCAGTCTTCAGCAAAAGAAACAAAGTGGGAGGTATCATCTTATGGACATTAAATTTTACATTAAGGCTACAATAATCAAAACAACCTGTTATATAGACCGATGGAACAGGATAGAGATTCTGGATGCAAAACCTCAATTTCTCAACAAACTCTTCTTTGACAAAGCCTGTACCAACAACCACTGGAAAGAGGAAAATCTATTCAGTAAATGGTACTGAGAAAATTGACCACATGCAGAAGATTGAAACAAGACCCCTATCTTGTCATTGTACACAAAATCCAACTCTAAATGGATCAAAAACCTTATAAAACCTCAAACTATAAGAATCATTTTAAGCCGGGCTCGGTGGCTCAGCCTGCAATCCCGCGCCTTTGGGAGGCTGAGGTGAGTGGATGGCCCGAGCCCGCGGGTTCGAGACCCGCCTGGGCAGCGAGACCTCATCTCTACAATAAATCAAAAATCAGCCGGGCATTGTAGCGCGCGCCTGTAATTCCGGCTACTCGGAAGGCTGAGGCGGAAGGATGGCCGGAGCCCAGCGGGTCGAGGCTGCGGTGGCCGGGAGCGGCCGCTGCACTCCGGTCTGGGCGACCGAGTGAGACTCCAACTCAAAAAAAAAAAAGAATCATTTTAAAAATTCAGGAGACATCCTTATGAGAATCGGAATAGGCAAGCAATTCCTGATCAATACCAAGTGCCCATGCCATAAGAAATAAAATAGACGAGTGGAACTTCATTAAACCTCGTCACTTCTGCAAAGCCAAAGAAACTATCAAAAGAGTGGAAAGACAGCACACAGAATGGGAAAAAATATTTGCCAGCTGTATGTCTGCAAAGACCTAATATCCAGGATCTACAAGGAACTCAAATGTGCTGAATGGTAAAAAACAACTCATTAAAAAGTGGGCAAAAAAGCCGGGCTCGGTGGCTCAGCCTGTAATCCCGCGCCTTGGGAGGCCGAGGTGAGTGGAATGCCTGAGCCCGCGGGTGCGAGACCCACCTGGGCAACTTGGAGAGACCTCATCTCTACAATAAATCAAAAAATCAGCCGGGCATGGTAGCGCCTGCCTGTAGTTCCAGCTACCGGGAAGGCTGAGGCGGAAGGGTCGCCGGAGTCCGGCGGGTCGAGGCTGCTGTGGCCGGGAGCGGCCGCTGCTCTGCAGTCTGGGCGGCAGAGTGAGACTCCGACTCAAAAACAACAACAACAAAAGTGGGCAAAAGACATGAATAGACACTTCTCAAAAGAAGATAAACGGTCAGCCAACAGAAATGAAAATTGCTCAGCCTCACTAATTTCCAGAGAAATCAAAATCACATTGAGAAACCAACTAATCCCAGTAAGAACGACCATCACAGCTGTTCGGATGTACTTAAAGTCTATAATACTGAGTGATCCACACAGAAACAAAGAACTATCACATGTTCTCACTCATGAACAGACCTTAAACAATTATAATACTGTAAGAAAAGGACTGACAGCAGTGGGAAACAGCCAGGGCAGGGGGTGCCGAGATTGGCAGTAGTGGGAATCTGCCAGGAGATGGGAGGCACACCTCATCAGTGAGGGTATCAGCATAAGGAATATTTGTATACCTTACCCTGAATTGTACCCCACATCTTTAAAATACAAAATCTAAAATTAAAAAAAATAGATATATAAAGGAAAAGAAAGTATTCACTTCACAGATTTGAGTTTGTTGGTCATTTTCTCTTGGCGAACCTGTGTATCTTGGCAGCTTCATGAATGATTGATTCCATCATTGACTTTGACTCAGGGTAGTGGAGTTGGTTTCAACTTCAAAAAATCCAAGGTAGGACAAGCTTAATTTTGCTATTTTGGATTAAGAACAACTTGAGTTTTTATGGCTTTCTACTCTTCAGGTGCACTTAGCATAATATCACGGAAGGATCACAAATAGATAAAAAGGAGCTACAATTTGTTATACAGGGAAAATATCACAGGCATAGCACAATGTTTAAAAATTAACATTCAATAAATGTTTGCTTTACAAATTAAAAGACGACTTCACCAAGCACTCACTAAATACTGATCTCTAAACACATGCATAATCTAAAAATAATTCTAATTACCTATTGGTTATACCATAATTTGACAATATTTATTTTTTTTGAAGGGGTTTGTCTTTTGCTTGTGGGAGAAAGTAAGTAAAAATTCATGAGATTTACATTGGCGTAGTTTCCCAGAAAGAAAGAAGAGATAGAGATTCTACATCATTTTATTTAGGAATAAATATTAGGGGGTTGAAAAGAGTTTAATTTTTGATGGGTCCCAGAAGTAAATAAGTGAACATAATAGTGACATGAAACATTCCAAAGTTTATATCTTACTTTAATGTTAGGATTGTTCTTAAATAGGTGTTATCAATTTTCAGGGCAAAATAAAATGATATGAATGCACATTTTTCATATTTTAAACTAAAAAACCATTTAAAGTGGACAGTTGAGAGTTATAAAATAATATTCAAATTACCAATAAATTGAATTAGCATGTGAAAGGAAAGGCAGCAAAAAACCCTCCAGATACTATGATAATGTGGATTTGTTTGATATAAATTAATTTTTTGTAAGTGTAAGGAAGAAAATGATAATTTGTAGTACTCACAGTATGACAAAATAAAGTGTCAAAAAGTGCTTTTGGTGCATCATACCTAAAAATATCAAGCCCTTGAGATCAGCATTATTTTAATAATAATACTGCAATGATTCTCTTTTGTTTTTCATCATAGTATTATTGATTTGTCTTATTTTCCTTTCTGTTTTGATCAGTGTTATGAGGAATGTGTAAATCTTGTTGATCTTTTCAAATAAACCACTCTTAGGTTTGCTATATTGCTCTGCTTTCTATCTGATTCTTAAAAATCTGTTTCTGAGCCGGGCTTGGTGGCTCAGCCTGTAATTCCAGCACTTTGGGAGGCTGAAGTAAGTGGATTGCCTGAGCCCGCGGGTTCGAGACCTGCCGGGGCAGCCTAGCAAGACCTCATCTCCACAATAAATCAAAAATTAGTGGAGCATGGTAGCACGCGCCTGTAGTTCCTGCTACTTGGAAGGCTGAGGCGGAAGAATCACCAGAGCCCAGCAGGTCGAGGCTGCGGTGGCCCAGAGCATGCCACTGCACTCCAGTCTGGTTGACAAAGTGAGACCCCAACTCAAAAAAAAAAAAATCTATTTCTGGTTTATCTGTATTATTTACTTCTTTTCACGTATTTGAGTTCATTTTGCTCTTCTTTTACTAGCTTCTTAATGTAGAACCTTAGACCACTGGCTTTATAAATAAAGAGAATATTTTAAAATATTCCTTTATGAACTGCTTTCTTTGCCTGTATCCAATGAATTTTGATATGTTTTTTGTGTGTCTTTTTTGCCATTCACTTAAAAAAATAGTTCTAATAACACTTCCTATTTTATCTTTGACTCATAAATTATTTAAATATGTGTTTTTTAATCTCCAGAATATTTGGATTTTCTTAGATATTATATTGCTGTTAATTTCTAATTTAATTTTGGTTTTGGTCAGAAAATAGACTATAGGTTTTCAATCCTTTTAAATTCATGGAGGTCTGTTTTATGACCAAGCATGCAGTCTGTCTTCACAAATATACAATATGACTGTCCCAAACAAATAAGCTGTGGGAATTCACTAGACAGACTTCTAAGAAACGCTAAAGGAGTAGTACTCCAAGTCAAAAAAAAGTATGCTGTAAACAGGAATGCATATGAAATATAAAACTCACTGTAAGAATAAACATATATTCAAATTTAGAATACTGTAATACTGTAGCACTGGCATTAGAGTAAAGAGAAAAAAGACCAAAACATTCAAAATAACCAAAGCTTTAATAATTTGGTAATGAATACATGACATGTAAATGAAGTAAATTGTAACAGTAACAAAATGCAGAGGGACAATAAGTTAAAAATGCAGAGATTTTGTATACAAAGTTAGGTTATTATCTACTTAAAATAAACTATTATAGCTATATTTTATGTAAGCCTAATAGTAACTACAAAGCAATATCCTGTACTAGATACACAACAGATTAAGAGAAAGGAATCACAACGTATCATTACAAAAAAAAATTACAAAGGAAGTCAACAAGAAAGAATGGAACAAAAAACAAAAAAATGGGAGCAGTAAATTTTTACTATTAATTACTTTATAAACTGGTTAAATTTTCCTATCACAGGACATAAATTGAGACAAAATATTTGACAATAACAAAGGTCAACATTCATTCATTCATGAAAAAAAAAAAAAACTTCTAAACAAAGGTCTGAGAACTTGGGGAAAGGGGGCGCTGGTATAATTACTAGAATCCTATGACTGGAAAGCCTGTTGTTCTCAAGTCCGAGGGTAAAAGGAGAAGAATGTCCCAGCGATAGGGGAGAGAGAGAAGAAATCATTTTCTCTCCTTTTTGGGTCTATCTTTGCTCCCAGTCGATTGGATAGTGCCAGCCCTCATTGAGGAGTAAATGCCCCTACCCAGTTTACTGATTCACACATCCATCTTTTCCAGAAACACTTTCACAGACATACCCAGAAGTAATGTTTTACCAGTTGTCTATGTATCCTTATATTTTTCAGGGATCATTTTATTTTATTTTTATCTTTATTTTTTGTGTTGGAGCCTCACTCTGTCATCCAGGCTGGAGTGCAGTGGCACACTCATGGCCACCGCAGTCCCGGCCTGCTAGGCTCAGGTGATCCTCTCCCCTCAGCCTTCCAAGTAGCTGAAACTACAGGAATGCCCTATGTATTCTTTAATCCAGCCAAGTCAACTCTTAAAATTAACTATTACGGCCATCAAGAGAAGCCATGCAGCACCCCACTTTGCTGAGAGATTTTTCCGCCCAAACGTTCTAGGTTACTGCCCTTGAACTCTGCCTTTCACAAAGCGCTAGGGCATGAACACAATACCGCCAAATTATTTGGCATTTTGTAACAAAGACGGTCTTTCCTCCAGTTGCCAATAAGATATTTCTCATTTCTGTCTAAGATCTCATCAGAGTGACATTTACTGTCCATATTTCTAACTATATTCTGGTCATGGCCACTTAGGTTATTTCTAAGTGTTCTCTCTGCAGGTTTCCTCTTCAGAGCTTTTCCAGAATCACCCTTTATGCTTTATCCCCTACAATGTATGTTTTTTTGAGCATTCACTTCTGAACTCTCTCAGTCTCAATCTGTTACCCAGTTCCAAAGCCACTTCCACATTTTTAAATGTATTTTTCGTAGTAACACCCTACTTCCTGGTACCACTCTTTGTTTTATTCTATTCGTGCTATTATAGCAAAAAAGCCACAGAGTGAGTAATTCACAAATAACAGATTTATTTTTCACAGTTCTGGATGCTGGAAAGTTCAAGATCAAGGCACCAATTGCCGAAGGCCCAGTCTCTGCTTGTAAAAATGGTGCCTTGTTTCAGCATCACTCAGAGGAGAAGACTATGTCTCACATGGCACATGAGACAGAAGGACAAACAAGAGCCTAGTACCTAGTTCCTTCCAATCTTTTGACATTGCAGTCATCATTCATGAGAGAGTACAGCCTTATGACTTAATCACTTCCCAAACGGTCCTACTTCCCAACATCACCAGTAGGGATTAAGCTTCAGCACAAAAATTTTGGATGGGACACATCTAACCATTGCAAGAACTGAATAGGCTTTTTACATATATATAGGAAGTCATACAAATGACCAACATATATACAAAAAAGTGCTCTGCATCACTAATAATCAGGGAAATGCAAATCGAAACCACAATGTTATATGCCCTTATACCCATTAAAATAGCCATTATGAAAAAGTAAATTAGTAGGTAAAAAATGGTGGGGGGTGGGGGTGAAAGGGAGGAAATTAGAAGATGCTGGTCAAAGGGCATTATTTAGGAATGAACAAATTATAGCTCTCCAGTGTAGACCATGGTGACTATAGTTAATAACAGTGTATTATATACTTGAAATTTGTTAAGAAAGTACATTTTGTGCTCTCACTAAACACACTATGTAAAGAAATAGACATGTTAATTAGACTGTGGTATCTGGTTCACTATGTATATGTATATCAAACCATTTCATTGTGTATAATTTTTATTAAAAATGCAAATATGTTAAAAATTATAGTTGTCTAATAACTCCAACTTCGGGACCACTGTGTGTTGATAAATATATTATTTTTTCCCTTAGAATGTGTCACATAATTCTAATTATTTATGTCAAAAAATTTAGTTGTATTTTGGATACTGTAAACTTTATGCTATATAGACTCCTATTTAGTAGGATATATTCAAAGTTAGAGTCAGAATATAAGTACTGCTTCCCCTTGTGTGTGGTAGCTTAAATTTCAGCTCAATTCTCAATGTGTTTTCTCTGTTGGTTTGTATCTGTCATTTACATGCATGGTTCCCAAAGTCTACATTATGCCCAGCATCTGTCTGTTGCATGAATATCTCAGTAGTTAGACTGAGCCTCAGGGGTCATGCACCGAATCAGGAAATACCCTTTTCCATCGTTCTCCCTTTGTGGAATCACATCATGCTCACCTAAGAAGTATCCACAGAGGGCAATCACAACTGGTTTGGATATGCTTTTTTCTCATTTTTGTCATATTCCAATGACATTTTGTGCTTTCTTTAGTTTTCCAAATGTACTTTCCTTTCATTAAAAAAATTTCTCTTTACACAATCTACATTTTGATAAGAATCGCTTTAGAGAGTTTGGGCTTCCTAAACATGAAGACTTGTAGTTCAGAGAAAACTAAACTCAAGGGCTCCGGGCCCTTCATTATTTCATTATAATTTTACAATAAAAATCATACAATTGTTGACTCAGATCACAATTAGAAACTTCAGACTTTCTGGCTCCATGGTTTAGAATTTTCAAAACATAAATAAATGAGAATATTGTATTGTAGAAACTCAGCTGTTAGAAATTTCAAACTTTGGTGTTCCCTTTGATTAGACAACAACTTCTTATTTGGTAAAAGTCCAGAGAGACAAACACACTAGCCGGCAGAGCTCTTTGAATTATTAATTAAATGAAAGCCTGTTTTTCCATAATACTCAGAAATATTTTTTATTTGAATGAAATAAATAAAATAAATAAATGTTTTATTCTTATATTGAAATAAGACTTTATAGAAAAAAAATTGGCTTTATTGCATTGTTAGTAGTATATTTTCCTTTCTCCCAAACAAGTAGAAATTGAGTAGAATGACACAAACAGAAGTGGGTTAGATTCTTGGAAATTACTTAAATATATATTAAAAGCGAATGATAAATAAGTGTCTAGCTCACATACATCCTGATTAGGGGTATTTTGAAATTCAATTGTTGTTATGGCTTGAATTGTATTTAAAAAAAAACAAAAACAAAAAGAAAGATACAGCTGTATGGTAAATTTTTAATCTCCAGTACACCAGAATGTTAGCTTATTTGTAGATAAGGTTTTTTCAGAGGTAATTAAGATAAAATGAGGTCACAGGGAAGAATCTAAGCTGTTATATCCACTATCTTTATGAAAGAGGAAATTTGTACACAAAGATATACACACAGATAGAATACAACTTAAAAATGAAGGCTGAGATTGGGATCGTGCATCAGTAAGTCAAGGAAAGCCAACCATTGCCAGCAAATTCCCAGAATCTAAGAGAAAGATGTGAAACAGTTTCTCCTTCACAGCCTCAGAAGGAACCACACTTGCTTACACCTCCATGTCAGACTTCCAGCCTCAAGAAGGATACAAGTGAGACAACAAATTTCTGTCTTTTAAGACATTCATCTTGTGGTACTAGTCATAGGAAACTAATGTAGGAGGCCAAGGACCTTGACTTTTTCTAGATTAAAATGTGTTGCTATTAATACTATTTATTTTCTTTATGACATTAATAGTTATATTTTAGGAATAAAGGAACACTTCAAAAGTTAGAAACATCTCATTCACTTTAGATATTCTTTTATTTGCAACTATTGACCTATTTCTATTTTTAAAGTGTTTTATGAAAAAGTGCTGTTTTCATTTAAAAAAAGATAATTGCTCCATTCCATCATCACATTATAGGAAAAATAAAATGACGTGCTATAAATTATAAATTTTTATACATAATATGTTCAATTTAAGAGTATGAGATTCAATGTACTATAAAATAAATGAAGATAAAAGTTATCTGAATGAGATGTGGGGAAGTCAATATGTGGGGTTTTTTGTTTATTTGTTTTTTCCCTTAAAATTTTTTATTTTAAAACTGTGGGGTACAATTCAGGGTTAGGTATACAGATATTCATTGTGCAGGTGCCCTTGTGGATGAGGTGTGCACTACCTGCCCCACCTCCCTGCCCCCACACCCCCACAGTTTCCCACTACTGTCAATCCTTTCCTTACACTATTATGATAGCTGTTCAAGGTCCACTTATGAGTAATAACACGTGATACTCAGTTCTTTGTTATTGTGAAAGATCACTCAGTATTATAAACTGTAAGTCCATTCAGGTTGCAATGAAGTTCATGATTCTGTTCTTCTTTAAGGCTGTGTAATATTCCATTGTGTATATGTACCACATTTTTTTAATCCAGTCCTATTTAGATGGGCAGAATGGTTGCTTCCATGTTCTTGCTATTATGAACAATGCTGTGATAAACATATGTGTGCAGGTGTCTTTTTTATAGAGCGATTTGAGTTCTTTGGGGTATATTAGTAGGGAGATTGTGGGGTCATATGGAAGGTCAATTTTTAAAACTTTTAGGAATTGTCACACTGTTTTCCACAGAGTCTTTACTATTTTACAATCCCACCAACAGTGTAGAAGTGTTCCCTTTTCACCGCATCACCACATCCTCTCCAGGATCTGTAATTTTTTGAGTTATTGATAGCCATTCTGACTGAGGTTAAGTGGTATCTCAGTGTAGTTTTAATTTGCATTTCTTTGATGACTAGTGAGGCAGAAATATTTTTCATCTATCTGTTGACTGTTCATATGTCTTCTTTAGAGAACTGTCTGTTCATATCTTTTGCCCACTTTGTAAAGGGGCTGTTTGTTTTTTACTTTTTTGCCAAGTTTGAGTTCCTTATAGATCCTAGATGTTAGGCCTTTGGCAGACATTGAGTTGGCAAATATTTTTTCCCAGTCTGTGGACTGTCTCCCTGCTCTCTTGAAGATTTCTTTGGCTTTGCAGAAGCTTGTCAGTTTGATGAGGTCCCACTTGTCTATCTTATCACTTATGGCATGGGCACTTGGGGTTTTGATCAGGAATTAGTTGCCAGTTCCCATTTCCATAAGAGTGTCTCCTACATTTACTAAGGTTCTTATAGTTTGAGGTTTTACGTTTAGGTTTCTGACCCATTTAGAGTTGATTTTTGTGTATGGGGATAGGTAGAGGTCCTGTTTCAATCTTCTGCATGTGGTCAGCCAGTTTTCCTAGCACCATTTACTGAATATCCTCTCCCCAGTGGTTAGTGGTGGAGGCTTTGTCAAAGATGAATTGGTTGAGAAATTGAGGTTTGGCTTCTAGAATGTCAATTTTATTCCATTGATCAATATTCCTGTCCTTATACCAATACCAGGTTGTTTTGATTATTGCAGCTTTACAATAAAGTTTAAAGTCTGGGAGTATGATACCTCCTGCTTTATTTTATTTTTTGCTGAGGATTATTTTGGCTGTTCATGGTCATTTATGTTTCCATATGAATTCCTGTTTTATTGTTTCTAGGTCTGAGAATGTTGCTGGTAATTTGAGGGGTATTGCATTAAATCTGTAGATAGCCTTAGGAAGAATGGGCATTTTAATGATTCTTCCAATCCATGAGCATGGAATACTTTTCCACTTGTTTGTGTCATCTTTGATTTCTTTGAGCAGTGTTTTGTAGTTTTCATTGTAAAGGTTTTTCACGTCTCTGGTTAGGAAGATGCCAAGGTATTTCTTTCTATTTGTGGCTATTGTGAATGGAATTGAGCTTTTCATTTGGGTTTCTGTTATTTTATTGGTGTATAAAAATGCGACTGTCTTTTACACGTTTATTTTATATCCTTGAGCATTTGCCAAAGTCCTTTATCAGTGCAAGGAGGTTTTTGAAGATTCTCTTCGGTTTTGGAGGTATAGAATCATGCTGTTTGCAAAGAAGGATAATGTGATTGCCTCCTTTCCTTATTGGATACACTCGATCGGCTTCTCTTCTCTGATTGCTCTAGCTAGAACTTCCAAAACTGTGTTGAACAGGAGGGGTGAGAGTGGGCATCCTTGTCTTGTTCCAGTTTTCAGAAGAAATGGTTTCAATTTCTGCCTGTTTAGCAATATGCTGGCTGTGGGTTTCTCGTAGATGGCTCTTATGTTCCATCTATGCCTAGATGTTCGAATGCTTTTATCAAGAAGGCGTGCTGGATTTTATCAAAAACTTTTTCTGCATCTAATGATATAATCATGTGGTTTTTGTTTTTATGTTTGTTGATGTATTTAATTACATTTATGGTCTTATGAATGTTGAACCAGCTTTGAATCCCAGGGATGAAGCCTTGGTTGTGGTGAATGACTTTTATTTTGTGTTGTTGAATCTGGTTTGCTAGGATCTTGTTGAGAATTTTAGCATCTATGTTCATCAAGGAAATTGACCTGTAGTTCTCTTTCTTTGTTGGATCTTTACCTGGCTTGGGTATCAATGTGATGTTTACTTCATAAAATGATTTGGGGAGAGTTCCATATTTCTCAATTGCTTGGAATACTTTTCAATAGATTTGGTATCAGTTTTTCCTTGCATGTTTTGTAGAAATCTGCTGGAAAGCAATCTGGTTCAGGCCTTTTTTTGTAGGTAGTTTCCTTATGACATGGTCAATTTCCTAGATTGTTATTGGTCTATTTAGTGTCCTGATTTCTTCTTGTTTCAACCTGGGGAGGTTGTGTGATGTCAGATATTCCTCCATTTCCTTTAGGTTTTCAAGTTTGTTTCCATACAAGTGTACATAGTAGCCTCTGTATCTTTTGTATTTCTTCAGGATCAGTTGAGACTTCATCTTTTGTGTTCCTGATTTTTAATTGGGCTTTTTCTTGGTCAGTCTGGCTAGGGGACCATCAATCTTGTTTATCCTTTCAAAGAACCAGCTTTATGTTTCACTGATTTTTTGTATTATCTTTTTTTCTTCTATGTCCTGGACTTGGGCTTTTATTTTGGTGATCTGGATTCTTCTACTGATTGGGGTTTTCATGGTCTTGCTTTTCCAGCTTCCCTAGGTGACTTGTTAGGCTGTTAACTTGTGATCTTTCCATTTCCTTCATGTGTGTTTGTAGAGATTTGAATTCCCCTCTTACTACTGTTTTCATGGCATCCCAGAGATTTGGGTAAGATCTTTCTTTGTTTTCATTTTTTTCCAGGTATCTTTTAATCTCTGTTTTGATTTCCATGATGACCCATGAGTTTCTTAGCATCATTCTGTTTAGTGTCCATGTCTTTGTGGGTTTGGGGGGAACTTTGTTGGTGTTGATATTTATTTTTATTGCAGTGTGGTCTGAGAAGGTGCATGGCAAAATTTCAATTGTCTGAAATTTGTTTATGGTTGATTTACAGCCAAGGATGTGGTCAATCTTAGAGTATGTTCCATATGGTGATGAGTAGAATGTATATTCTGTGGTCATTGGGTGGTGTGTTCTGTGGGTATCTATTAAGTCCATTTGGTCAAGAGTCATAGTGAAGTTCCAGATCTCCTTGCTGTTTTTTGTCTTGATGATCTATCTAGGGTTGTGAGTGGGGTATTAAAGTCCCCAGCTATGATAGTGTTAGAGTCAATACCTTTTTTAAGTTTGCCTAGAAGCTGCTTTATGAAAGTTTGTGCTCCTATGTTGGGTGCATATATGTTTAGGATGGATATTTCTTGCTGATGGATTGAATCTTTAATCATTATAAAGTAACCTTCTGTATCTTTTATAAATTTACTAACTTAGAGGTTATTTTGTCTGATATTAAGATCGCAACTCCTGCTATCTTTTGTGTTTCATTCACCTGAAATTTTGCTTCCCATCCCCTTACTTGAGTCTGTGAGTGTCCTTTCTTATGAGATGAGTTTCTCGGAGGCAACATATTGTTACATGGTGATATTTTATCCATTTTGCCATTCTGTCTTTTCAGTGGTGCATTTAGTCCATTCACATTCAGGCTAATTATTGAAATGTGAGAGTTTATCACTGTCATAAGGTTCTTATACTGTTGTTCCTGTTTGATTGTTGGCTTTCTTTTGATTTTTGTGTTGATTCATGTGTGTTTTCTATCTTTTTCCTAGACTCTTGTGAAGAACACTGTTGTTCTTTTTTCCCTTTCTTCTGTGTTTAATACTTTCTTAAGTGTTTCTTGTAGAGCTGGTCTAGAAGCAGTGTAAGTATTTAGGGATTTAATGTCTGGGAAAGATTTTAATTCTCCCTCACTGATGAAGCTTAGCTCAGCTGGGTAGGTTATTCTTGGTTGAAATCATTTATTTTTGAGAACTTTGAAGATTGAGCTCCTAGTTTTTCTAGCCTGAAGTGTTTCTGCAGATAGTATGCTGCTATTTTAATTGGTCTTCCCTGGTGGGTAGTCTTTTTTCTCTTGCAGCCTTTAGGATTTTTTCTTTATACCTACTTTGTTTTGGTGAATAATTATTACAGCTAGGAGTTGGTCTCATTTGTTGTCTTGCAGGGGCTCTCTGAATCTCCTGTGTTTGAGTGGTCACATCACTGATGAGGTAAGGGAAGTTTCTCTGAATAATTTCATGGCATGTCAGTTCCAAGGTGGTGTCTCTCTCTCTCTCTCTCTCTCTCTCTCTCTCTCTCTCTCTCTCTCTCTCTCTTTTCAGGAAGTCCAATTGCTCTTAGGTTCGGCCTCTTGAAATAATCGCTCATCTCTTGAGGGATTTGTTCTATCTTTTAAAGCTTCTTTTCTATGTTTTTATCAGTTTGGGTTTGTTCTACATTTTGGCCCTCAAGCTCTGAGATTTTTTTGTTCTGCTTGGCTAATTCTGCTTTCAATGCTTATCAGTTTGTTATTTATTTCATGCACAGTATTTTTTACTGCTGTTATATCAGTTATAAACTCCTTCACATTTTCCTTTTGTCTCTCCTCAATTCTACTTATTCTCTCTACCAATATCTTGATATCTGGGTTTGTAGTTTGAGACTAGTCTTTCTAGAGGCTCTTCATTGTTTGTGTTCTGAAGTCTATTTTCCTAGTGTCTGACCTCACAGAGGTCTTTATGAGACCCATATTCTTCTTTTGGGTTTTTTTCATTTGTGTAGGTTTTCCTCCCCCCCAACATTTTCCCCCTCTTCTTTAATTCTGTTGTGCAGGAATAGTGAGGGTGCTTTTACTTCTGTTTGCCCAGTCTCCTATTCTTCCTTATGAGGATCCCCTGGCTGTGTTCAATTCTGAAGCTGAACTGTGGGTTCAGAGCTGTACTTTTTGCAGTTTCGAGATTTATTTGGGGGTTGAGCTGTGATTCAAAATCTATCTGTAGATCCCAGTACTCACCAACAGGTGTATGGGCACCCTGGAACCCATTTCCCATTGCCTTACAATGTGTCCATGCAGTGGGTGCATAGGTTGGCTCCCTGAAAGCAAAATGAAGTAAGACAAAGGAAAAAAATGGAAAAAAGGTAAGAGAGGGGGCAAGAGGAAGCTGGAGAGAGGAAAACAGATAGATGTACCAACTAACAAATGAAAAGAGACACAAAGACAGAAAAGAGTAAAAAAATCTAAAACATACAGATAATCAAAAAAACACACAGTCCAACAAAAACCTCCCTATTGATGTACTCTTCCCATATGCAAACAGGATGTCTAAATAAAAGGAAAAAATTTCAGTAAAGTAACAGAAACAAATCAAGTACAAAAATGTTATCAAAAACAAAGAGAGGAAAAAAAAAACAAAAAGCAAACAAAAAAAGAACAAAACAGATAAAAAATAAAAACAAGGAACCAAACTTGCTCTGTGGGCATTTCTGTAAGTCCAACGTCCTTTCAACTCTGTTCACTAGCTCTCAGCACAGGCTGATGTGCTCACTGCTTGGGTCTGATGCCCCAGGCATACGGTGGATCAGATCTGGACTCACCCAGCTGCTTCCTATCAAGTCTGTCACTCAGATCTGACCTGTGTTTGATCCAGCATGGGTGAGGGGCTTCTGTCACTCCCAGTTTGATAAGATTTCTTAGGTCCCAAGTTGGAGGCTGGGCAGAGCTGGGTGAACCTGGGTGGGCAATGCAGGTCTCTGCCTGGTCCTGGGGCAGAGAAAATGGCTGGTGTCAGCATTCCCTCACCAGCCATGGGGCTCTGATTCTCCCTGATCCTCTCTCTCCACTGATCAGAACTGGGGCTCCAGCTGGTTTGCTATAACAGGTGATGGTGTGGGTCAGGTGCCAGGTGATGAGGATCAGCTGGTTTGGGCAGGCTCTTCTCAGGAGAGTACCATAAACAGCAGATGGTCTTGTGTGCCCATGCTCCAATCTCAGGGCAGTGGGGGCTTGCAGTCACCCTCTGAGGACATGAACCAGAGTCTCCCCTCAGACGGACTTTCACTCTCCCACCAGCGCATGCCTACTCACACAGAGATTCTTTATGGACACTTACTTTTGCAGAGACTCTCACAGTCCGTCCTGTCTGGTCGCCATCTTAAGCTCCTCCCCCAATATGTGGTGTCATACCGTTAAACTAAAATCAATTACACAGTGTTTGCTCAACACAAAGGATATTACATATAAAAAGAGGGAGAATTAGTCAAAATATTGATACACACTTGCAGGATGATCTTCAGAGGATTACTAAAATAGAGGCATATCCTTTACTTATTGATGCCATGCTTTTACCCTCATCCTCATCCTAGGAATGGACATAAATAATGTAATCAACATTAAGTATTACTGTTGTGTGTTTTAAAACATTTTTCTGGCTCAGAATGTTTAGCAATAAGGTCCATATGCAGACCTACTACCATCAGCAAGCATATAAAAAACTTGTATTGGAAATCTAATCATCAATTTGTACTTTGCTTTGGCCATTACCACTTAAAAATTAAGAACGCAGTTAATAGATACTTCTATCATGTTTTGCCCCCTAACAGAAAACTTTTTGCTGTTTAAATCTAGCAACTTGCTTAGGCAGATGTGTTTGTTCAATTTTCAGAATAGATAGCAGTTGCCCAAATTCAAAAATAATAGATATGGGTAATTTTATAT
This sequence comes from Carlito syrichta, assembly GCF_000164805.1. Taxonomy (NCBI): domain Eukaryota; kingdom Metazoa; phylum Chordata; class Mammalia; order Primates; family Tarsiidae; genus Carlito; species Carlito syrichta. The sequence goes on along the minus strand of NW_007259538.1, from coordinate 420,993 downwards.
AGCAAACATGAAAGTTGCTTTCCCAACCTTATTTTCTGCCAAACAGCTGGGCAGACATAAGGCACACTAATCTGATTGGTGGCAATTCATTACCATGTGTATTCAAGTTAGTACTGATTCAGAAGCTTATACCATACCTCTAAAAATGCTACAGATGTACCTTTCAAAACGTGGGTGACAATTCCTTCAATATTTCACTATAGAAAAGAAATATGTACTTTTCAAAGATGTATGCTGCATGGGAATATAACATTCTGCCTATGATGATTTAAGCCCCTACGATTCATCCTTTTTACTAATCACAAGTATAGCATTTGGTTACATTACTTGAAGACCCTGAAAAGTAAACATGAGCAGACAGTTGATAGACATGACCATCTTCACAACCAGCAAAGCAATCCAGTCACAGGTGAGTTTCCCGCTTTTATTACTGTTTCTTATTTTCTTGGAGCTTTGTGTGAGGAGTAAACAACAATTACACAGTGGCTTAACATTTGCAGCTAACTTTGATAGATAATCTAGACCTTTCTGTCCAAGGGAACAATGAAAAAAAGGGCAGGAAATGTTGCACCATTGTACGTGAAAGAAATCCTACCGGAGGAAGACACTGAAAAAAGAATCCAGCATTCCTGTGCAGAAACCTGTAAGATTCCCAACTTGATGTGTGAATCACACAAGCTTTGCTCAGACATAGACACAAATCAGTATAGCAAAGGCCTTGAGTGGTGAACTGATGTTTGAACCATCTGCAAAACCTCAGGCTATCTCCTAAATCTAATACACATGCATGAGACATGCCTGAACTGGCATTGCTAAGTCTTTGGGAACTGAACCAAGATTTGAACGAACACACAAAGATTATTCTTATTTACAAATTAGGAGATAAGTGAGATAGAGAGTCATTTATTTGTTCTCAAGGTGTTTTGTTTTTATTTTGTATTGAAATAACAACAGGAGGAACAACAGGACACGTATCAGGAACAGAAAAACTGAGAGAGATACAACGAGGTGCGGGCACACAGGAGTGCTAATGGTTGAAATGGCACAAGAGACTGGAGAGTGGTCCTCCAACCTTTCTAGGTTTTAGTACAAGAATGTGGCCTCCTGTGGTTAAGGATAGGGTAGAAGGGCAGAGACTTCCAAATACATACATTCAGGTGTAGGCTCTCTGTGCCTGCTGAAATCTGCTTGTCTCTTTCTATTCAATTCTTACTTGGTTCAGGGGAAAATTACACTGCTGAAAATTTAATAAAAACACAATTAATATCAGAAATAAATAGCTCATTACCAGTAACAAAAATACAGTGTCACAGGGAAGTTTATCAGTGCATAAAATTTATTTTATTTTTATGTTAATTTTTGATTTTGCAAAAATGTACTGTTTAGAATTATTTATTTACAAATTTTAGATATATCATATATTTTTGCATAAATATGGAATAAGATCACTTCAGTAACTTACAAGTTGACTTTTTTCTTTACTCTTTTATTGCAATTTTGAGAATTGGGGTGTGTGTGTGTGTGTGTGTGTGTGTGTGTGTGTGTGTGTGTATGTGTGTGTGTGTGTGCTGTTTTTCCCTGACATTAATTATTTGGGTTATGTTGGCAACACATCAATAACAACATTCAAACACAGAAAAATGGGAAAATGTAAAGATGTCCAGGTGATTAATATATTTTAATCTTTAAAATTATCTGTATATTATCAATATAAAATTTTAAATAATTAACAAATAATTTATTTTAGAATTATAAAAATGTTTTAAGGGGAAGAAATGAACAAGAATAAAAACACAAAACACAAACTAGATGTCAGCTCCATTAAAAGATACACTTTTGTCTTCAAATTATGTTATCAACAGCCCTAGTAACAGTTGTTCCTGGCTCAGAATAGGCTCATAATAAATATTTTATGAATAAAATCTTGAAAGGTTTTGCTATGGTTTGAATGTGTTCCCCAAATTTTATCTGTTGGAATGTCACCCCCAATATGGCAGTATTAAAAGGTGCGGTCTTTAAGAGGAGATTGAATCATAAGGACTCTGTCCTCCTGGGAGGATTAATCCATTGATGGATTAATGAATGAACAGGCTAATAGGTTAAAGGGTTATCAAAGGAGTAGAATTGGTTTAAAAGGATAATAGAGACAAAAGAAAATTTTAGTTGCACTCTCTAAAACAGAGATATCCTTTTCTGTAAGACTGCTAGTGAAGATGGCTGAGTTAAACTAATCTGCTAAAGGAGCTAGATCTGGGCTTCTGTTTACTTAATGTAATTTATTTCACCACTGACTCCAAACGAATTTAGAGCTAATGCATTAGAGCCTTCAGCAAAGTTCAATATCTAGGTGCTCTCAGCTTTCCTGCTCTGTCTTCAGATTTCAGGTGGCCCAGAGAGCCTACACCTGAATGTATACATTTGGGAGTCTCTGGTCTGTCCTCCTGCCTGCCCTTAACCACAGAAGACCATATTCTTGTACGCAGACCTAGAAAGCCTGGAGGACCACTCTCCAAGCTCTTGTGCCATTTCAACCATCAGTGATCCTGCATGCCTGCACCTCATACTGTATCTCTGTCCCTTCATCAGTCTCCAGCAGTCACACTCATTATACAGCATACCTAAGAGATTTTTCTAATTTCTTCTATCTGCCCTTAGAGTTCAACAGAAAACCCTTGCTCCTCTAACTCAGATATTTTTCTCAGCATTCCTGGGATGCCAGCTGTAGCAGTCTCTGCCATGTACTCTCCTGGTGCCTGGTGTGCCTCAGAAGTTTTCTCTCACTGCTGCCCTGCCCTCAGCAGGCCCAGTGTGACTGCACATCAAGGTAGGTCACTAAGAGCTCTCCTGCTCTTATGCCTGTCTAGGTAGCCACTACCATGAGGGCTGGAACACCCAAGGAAGGAAGAACTTCTTGCTCTGTCCCCAGTATTCAACCTGAACATTGATGAAGACCTCTGGGATTGAGTCAGTGGTTGAGTGTAGACTGTATGGTCAGTGACCCCTATAGATTCTAAATCATCACGCCAGCTCTCACTAAGATTTCAAAATTCTTCCAAAATTTCTGTTTGTTTGTTTGTTTTTCTTGCCTCATCAATGGAGTCTTTTTTCTATCTTCCTCTGTTCTACCATGGTTAAAAGCAGCTTTAGGTCTTTTATCTCCTAGAAGGGTTTCTCGTTTACTTGATTTTGTTTATACTTTTTAGTGGCATGAGCTCGCTGAGGGATCTTAAGAATCTGTGATTTTTATAAGTTATTTTGGTAGGCACAAGAGACAAATCTTCTCTTGTATTTCCTTCTTCCTTTGCGTAAGTAAAATCATTCAAAGTAGAGGACAGTTTTTAAACACCAAGTCAATGAATATATTTTACACAAATATAAAAGACTTGTTTAAGATTAGGAAAGTATTTCTGTGCCACCAAAATTAAGCAGAGACTTTGCGACATAAACTGTTTTGAATATATATTTGTTGATTTTTATTTCTTGGAGAGATCTAAACTTTCATATGCTGAAATAAACCTTTATAGTTATAAGTTTCTAGGTTCTGTCCATTACTATGAGACTATTTGTAAAGCCTCTGAGCTAAAGATGCTTTTATATTACCTTTTAATTAGGACTATAAGCATGGAAGTATTTTATAACCTTCTTAAGAAATTCTAAGTAATGTACTTAACAGTTCTGGAAAGCATGTATCACAGATTATGAAAAATGCTAGTGACTTTTTAATCTATTTTTTATAAGTTGCTTCAAAAATCAGAGCTAAAAGCATCTGGAAGCAAAATTTCAGCAGGAAAAAATTATGTACCAGCCTGGTGATTCTACATATAAAATTGGAATTTTAAATATTTCTAATGATAGAAATTAGAAACAGGATAGTTATATTTATCTAATTTTGAAATTAATATGTCAGAAGTTTGCATTATCTAATGTTAGCTTTGGATTATTTCTGCTGGCCACTGGTTGAATATAATAGTCAAAATTCAAACAGTGCTTTCAATGTTCTAGATGATTCTAATCACTTAACTTAGAATAATTTCTAATGTCAGTTCACAAAACAATCCACTGAGGCAAGTACTGTTATTATTTTACATATGTGGAAGTTGAAAAACAAAAATTTAATAATGACCAAGTTTACACAATTAGTAAAGACAGAATCAGTGACTCTAGCTCCAGAGAGTGTTTTCCCATTTTGTTTGATTGTCTCAAATTGGATAGCAAAATTATAGAATAAAACTAAACTTCTAAATTATAGCTTAAAACAATGTAATTTTATGTTTTCATTTTTTATGTTTAAATTCATGGTTACACCACTATAAACAAATATATGTGGAAAAATAATTACTGATTTTCTTTAAACTCATGTTATAGTTATATAGTTAATATTAATCACAATGACTATAATAAAGAGATTCTTCTATCTATTTTGCACTGTTTTATAATTACTAAATTTACTTGAAATCAAATAATTTTAATTTACTTATCCACAAAGTCATACTTAGGTTCCACCTAAATACAATAACAGACAAAAAACTGTGAACGTAAAGCCAAATATTTATGCAAAAAATTTATTATCTTCTTTTTTCAGTGGAATTGGAAATTTTCCATAATCTTACTCAGATGTGCAATGATGTGGTAGTTTATTTTTGTAAGTAACCTAATTCCACTGTGTACATTTATCATATCTCAGTTTCTTCTCGTTTTGATGTATATTCTTAATATTCTTATTTAAAGAAATACAAAGATAAGAAAATGGGGATCAGAATCTGCCCTCCCGTTTACTCTTTTCACAATTTGAGTCTCATAGTGTATTAAACTGGGCTGTGGCACAGCTATTCTGTTCTCAAGGACAGTGCTAGCTGTTGTACCCTGAGGTGTGTAAGAGTATTCCCAAAAATAAAATAAAATTTAATTTAATTTAAAAATAAAATAAAGAGTATTCTTATCCCTGAGAATTCTATTGGTTTCTGTTTCTAAAGTTTGTAGCTGAGGAACTCTGTCTGTTCTTGTTAGTCTGCTTCAGTCTTAGCATTTCTAAGGTTCTCTGTGATCTGATGGTGACTTACTAATCAAGACAGCCTCCTCTGAAGTATTTGATTACAAGGACTTTTTTGTGGTCCCTTTGGCAACACACTGGGAAAGTTTTCAGCCAGATTTTCAGTAATATTCAATAGTCTGTTCTATTTCACAATAAACTAGCAGAAACATCTCAATCCTTTCAGTGCTTCAAGGAAATGATTAAGGTTAGTCTAAATGATCATTTCCCTTCACTACAGATGTATCCAGTACCTCAACACACTGTGTTTGTGCCAAAATTCTCCCCATATGATCATCCTCTCCCAGGGTCCAAAAGAGAAAGTGTGATAAAACACTTCTGCATGTAGTTTTTTTCTTCAATCTAAGATCTAGCCATGGAAGATTCTAGTTGCCAAAGACTAGAAAGTTAATGACATGGGTCACCTCCTGTATCTCCTAGTTCTAACTCCTCTCTTCTTCCCATACCCTACAATATTGAAGAGCTATTCTATTGTTCCTACTTTTCTGGCAAAATATCCACTTAGTGTGCCCTAATTCCTGGTCCATCGTAATCTTTTCCCAGATTATAGCAAACTTAAATGCCTTTTTGCGCATGGTTTTATATTTTCTAGGGGGAAAAATGTGTATAGTTTTACTAATGTCAAACGTTGTTTGTCTATACAGATTTCAGGCTCTAAATACTGAATTTTGTACTCTCTAACTATCCAGTAATCATCCAGTAATTCCTTAGAGGCACAAGGATGTCTCTAAAAGTAAAAAAAATTATGAATCCCCTAAGCAAAAAACTAAAAACAATAATTTTTAAAACTTCAATAATTTTCCAAAATATTATTTCTTCTAAACTCTTTTTTTTAAATGTGTTGTTGTTTTTATTTTTGCTGAAATAATAGCCTTCTACATTGTAGTCCTAGCGTTTTCTAAGACAAGAAATTAAATTAACAAAAATGTATGAGCAACTTTAATGATAATTTATCTAGCGAGCCTTATTCAACAATGAAATAAGCCATAGATGCCATCATCACTAAGGTTCAACCAAATAACATTTTCATCTTTATTATAGTAGAAGAAGATATTTTGCCAAAAGTAAATTAATATAGAGTTTTTAAATAAAAATTAATTAATTTTACTTCAGTTAGTAAGGTTGAAATAAATATCACATGAGGTAAGTCACTTATCATCAGAATCATTCTTTTTGATACTTTTACACTGGCCCCAAATATAGTAATATAAACATTTAGCTATGACAAATAAATCAGTCTAGTCTTTATCCGTGTCCACCAATCCATTTATAATATGGTTGAGCAGCATTACTATGGTTCAGAAACTGTACTATGTGGAAAACTGTGAGTAAGCAGTTAGCAAGTGAAGTAAGTTACAGAAAGTGATTGATTTGAAAATCTAGAGCTTATTATCAGATATTTATTAGGAACCAGTCATTTGCCAAGCATTCTTCTACAAGCTGACAAAACAATTAAGCAAATAGAGTTGGACCATGAAGAACTCTGTGGTAATACGTATACAGTAAAGTAACTTTACCTCATTCTAGGGAACTTACTGAACTTCTACATTGATTGATTAAAGATGCAACACTTCTTGTTGTCCTGGAAGTATTTAACATACTAGAAATAACTTTCTATATCCATATCAATACATATAACTGTAATATATTATTTTTAATATTCCATTGTATGTCATAGAATAATTATACCACAGTTTATTTAACTATTCCCATATCAAGGAGTAGCTAGGTTTCTACAAAGCCAGGATCATTTCCAGATTACAAAACCTTTCTTAGACCATTTAATTACAAATGGATTTAATTCATTTCATGGGATTATATCGTTACAATGTCTTTGAAAGAGAAATAAACTTTGTACTAACTGCCCAAAATATTAGTTTCCTGGTGACAGTATAGAGGGCTTATAAACAGTCACAGAATAAAATTAGGAACACTGAGCTATATATAAATGGATATATGAAAAAATACTATTTTCGTCCATATTTAAGCAATGTATAAAAAGTTCTTCAATTCACCTTGAGAATTTTAAAAGATTTTAAAAATTTTTCTAAAATTACTGCTAAAATAAGATGCTGCTCTATTTACTAATTCATTTCTTCTATGTTAAACTCCTCATAGCTTTAACCAAAAAAATTCTTTCTTCTGAAAAAGCTTTAAACACATTAAACACATTCTGAAAGAATATTATACTTATCATGCGTCAATTAAAAGTAAACCTGGAAAGTTGTATCAAATGTAACCTAAAATATTACTTGCATTATCTTAAATTTAGACTAATAAAACAAAACTGTTCTTAATGTGTATCTGAGAGGATACAGTGTGTCAGCTACCCACTGCTATTATTTCAAGGAAATGTAATTAAATTGGGTATAAACTCTTCCTGCTACCATTGACTCATTCTAATTAACACACACGTACCCTGAAGAATCAAAAAAACACTGTGGCTGAGTTCATCTTCTCATTAAGAGGATTATTTGCTTCAAACTGAGTCAAGAGTTGTGTTCTTTAATCTCTAAAGAAAAAAAAATATGCTATCAAAATGATTTAGTATGAAGGATTCAAATTGTAATTTAAAATGAATACATGGGGCCACAAGTGAGCCAAATACAAAAGTATTACAATGAACTGTCTGGACAGGAAGATTGATGATGATTCTTATTCATCTTTTCTATTAAAAAACTGGTAGCAAATGGTAGCTTAATATACCTCTTTCTTTTGATATAAGTTAAAAGCAAAGAAATCCAAATTGCCTGCAATAAGCTTTGATGAAAAATATCATTCTTATTCAGTGTAAGACACACAATGTATCCTGAAAGTAAAGCAATTTAGCTAAAATTAAAAGATAAAAGGGATAACATGATTTTTGAAGTTATCAGTCTATAATATCAATAATAATATGAGTAAGTAAACAGTACATTTCAATTTAAATATAATGTGAACAATATTTTATTTATAAGTACAATAAGGAAAAGTGATCAACATATGGAAACACAACACTAAATATGTATGCATATGCACAATTTATATATCACCGCTTATCAATGGCAAGAATTTCAAAGTTATTTTGAGACTCTGTGAATGTTTCAGTATTAGACCAGGTCTGAGTTTATTGGTCGCCAATAGTTTACCATATCAAATTAGATTAAATCTAAATTATTTTCCATTTCCTATACAAGTATTTTTACTTTTCAGATTAGGTGGTTAAAGTTGACTCCTTTCTAGAAATTGAAGGCAGATTTGGGGATATGAAAATATTTAGTTAGAATATTTAGGTAGCTCCATTACCTAGTAGTTGTGTACGTGCATTTCTATTAGCTAACCTCCAGTATCTTCATCTATATTGAGGACAAATAGAACTCTATTTATAATGTTGTTCATTATAGAAGTATTAAAAAATTATTGAGTATCAACAATGTGTATAACACCACTCACTCTTTGTAGTCATTCTATATCAAGACAATTTTTAAAGGCATGATTAGTCCCCTTCCAACTCTTTATGGATGAAACTATCCCAAAGACACATAGCAAGGAAGCAGCAAAGCCAAACTCTGAATCTGAGATTTACTTTTTCTTCCAAAACCCTCTAAACCATTAGCAAAGTAAGAAAGTATGAAATTTTCTTGATGTACAGGAGGAGTTTGACTAATGGTAGTTATATTTTTTTCTTTCACTTTACAAATTTATTATGGCATTTCTTCATTAAAAGTAATGGCAAGCCATTGTAGCAAAGGGTCATATGATAGAAAACAATTGATTCTGTTAAACTTATAAAAGTCTGAAGCTGCCTCACACTAAAAGAGTGACTATATTTGATTGCTGATTTGGGGATCTTTATTAGCTTTGCCATTCTTTCTAGTCAACTACACAGATCTTATTGCAAAATATATGACGATTCAGATAGTTGTTTTACCTGTGTTGGTACAAAATATAAATTCATAGGAGATTATGTTTCATTAAGAAATATATATTTTCAAAGGCTATTATTCCCGTTTAAAGTAGATTAAAATATTTTAAAAGTAGATTAAAATATTTTATGTAGATCACAAAACAATTAGAAAATATTCAAAATGTCAGTTGTAAGAAATCCAGTTGTCAAAGCCTATATTTCATGTAAATTCTATGATTGACATTTGGCAATAGAGCATGTATATAGTTTAATATGGTAGCAATTATCATTATGAAATTTTTTTGGTAAAAAGTATCGTTTAGTCCCAAAGTGCTTATAATGGCCACAAGACGTGGATATATCAGTGATTGAGCATGTATTTAGTTCATTTTGAGTTGTTTTAAAGAAATACCTAAAACTGGGTAATTTATATAGGAAAAAGATTTATTTGGGCTCATGGTTCTGCAGATGGTACAAGAAAACACAGAACTGGCATCTGTCTCTGGTGAGACCTCAGGAAACGTTCGGTAATGGTTGAAGGGGAAGGGAACCTGGAGTGTCACATGGCAAGAGCAGCAGCAAGAGCGAGAAGTGAGGTGTCAGGTCTCACCACCAGGACTCCTGTGAACTAATCAAGCAAGAACTCACTCATTATCACAAGAATAGCACAAAACCATTCGTGAGTGATCCTCCTCCGTGACACAAACACCTCTTCCTAGGCCCTGCGCTCAACACTGTGGATCCCATTTTCACACGAGATTTGAAGGGAATGAATATCCCAACTATATCACACAGAAAACTGTGATTAGAGACAGAATCATGTAGACCAGTATGACCGAAAACCTAGACAAAAATGCAATAAGCTAAGTTTCAGTGATATATGCAGGTATAGACATAAAAATTTTATTGATCCTATTAAGATCTTTTACTAGTTTATTTGTTCTATTGTTCTATTTCAAGTACCTATACAATATAGATCTCAATAAATATTTACTAAATGAATTAATTTATTGAAGAATTACCTATTGAGTACCTACTATAGCAAATGATTACAGATATGAATGAAACACAATAGCTATCCTATTAGAAGTATTTCAGAAACAGAACTCTACACTGTCTGGAAAGAATGTCATTCTGTACTACTGAGGGAATCACGGATCACAAAACTGAGTAGAGCTTGCTTTTCTAGAATTTGCGGTCTTCTCTGACTTCACAAGTCTAGAAGTTTATGTTCCTGGGGAAAAAGGTATAGCAAAATCAAGGATGATGAGTCATGGGCTAAGATATCATGACAGAAAAAAAAAAAAAAACCCACACACTTCCCAAACCCCACTAGTCTCCTTAAAATACAGAGATTTTCAGATGTCTTGACAGTAGTCAATAATCAAGGGCTCTAATACAAAGAAATGAAACACAACCATGGCTTCTGTTTATTGGACACTGATTTTGGTCCCAGAAAGAGTGAAAATTTTGAAACCTAGAAATAGTCAAGAGATTATTGTGATAACTAGTGTAAAGCTAATCAATGAGATGAAAAAGAATATATAGATGCAATAAATCTTATGCAGTGATGTTTTAAAAGCCGTGAAAAATATGCAGAGTATAGGCTAAAAGCGAAAGCCCATGGAATAGCAATAAGCACAAGATAAGTTGTTCCCCATCATTTTTCATTACAGTAATAAAAATTAAAACAATTACCAGATGCCTCTAAACACCAAATTAAGTGAATAAAATGAAAAAGGATTTTAATGAAAATATGGAATAACTTGAATTCTCATAGTACTGCTTGTGAACATGTAAAATGACAAAACCTTTTTGAAAATTCTATGGGAATAACTTTTCAATTTAAAACTACTTTATACCCCAGTAATTCTTTGTTATACATTTGTCTCAAACACCTAAATAAAGACATATGTGGTTTGCACAAAAATATTTTCATCAGAATGTGCATAGCAATTTTAATCATAATAGTGTAAAACTTGAAAGATCCAGGTATCCATCAACCAATAGGAAAATGAATAAATAAATTCATACAGTAATATATTATACTGCAATAAAAAGAAAACAAAATGAAGCCTGGCATAACATAAATGTAGCTCAAAAAACATCCATTTGCTCAAAATAATCCAGATATGAGAAGTACATAATCTATGATTTTATTTAAATAAAATTCAAGAACAGATGGAACACATTTATAATAATAATAAAAATCATAGTAGTGGTTAAATCAGGGGAAAGGGTAACTGATTGAAAACAGGTAAAAAGAAAAAAGAAATCCTGCTAAGGTAATAAAAATTCTCTTTATTTGAAACTGAAAAGAGCTATTTACAATTTGAAAATAATTTCAACAATAATCTTTGCCAGAGTACTGTCTCTAGAGTGGTCTGGATAGAAGTCAGGGTACAGTAACTTAGAAGTGAATGGTAGAGCCAGGCTCGGTGGCTCAGTCTGTAATCCTGAGCCTTTGGGAGGCTGAGGTGAGTGGATGGCCTGAGCCTGCGGGTTCGAGACCCGCCTGGGCAGCGAGACCTCATCTCTACAATAAATAAAAAAATCAGCCGGGCGTGGTAGCGCACACCTGTAGTTCCGGCGACTGGGAAGGCTGAGGCAGGAGGATGGCCGGAGCCCGCGGGTCGAGGCTGCGGTGGCCGGGAGCGGCCACTGCACTCCAGTCTGGGCGACAGAGTGAGAGTTCAACTCAAAAACAAAAAAAAAGTGAATGGTAAGTTATATTCATGATTTCACTCTTTTTTTTGAACACATGTTATTGCAGAACATTGTTTAAGCACTAAGAATACAATGACCAAGATTCTGCCCTCACAGAATTTACATTCCGGTAGAAATAGACACATAAAATAATGAATAAACAAATAGGTTAATGAATGAATGAAATAACATACTAGGATGAGTGCTATGTATTAGCCAATGTTATGAAGAGAAGCAGAGCCAATAGCAAGCATATATATGTTACATATTTGTTGTTGTTGTTTTGTTTTTCTATGAGAATTGTCTCAGATGATTGTGGAGGGTGAGAAGTTCCACCATTTGCCATCTGCAAGGTGGATGCTCATGAAAGCCAGTGATGCAATTCAGAAGCTAGAAGTCACAACTTAGGAAAAAAGAGAATGTGCCCTCTCTCGCCTTTTTGTTCTGCCCTGGCCCTCAATGAATTTTATGATTCATGCCCATGGCAAATTTGATTCTGTCTACTGATACAAATGCTAATCCTTCCGGGAAAACCCTCACAGACACACTCAGAAATAATGTTTTGCCAGCTATCTTGGAAACCTTAAGTTTGATCAAGTTGGCACATACTATTAACCATGACATGCTATTAAAAAAAAAAAATTGATGGGACAGAAGCAACAGAAAAAATACAAAACTGGGGGGGAAATCGCTGTTAGCGATCTGTACTTCTGTAAATCAGTTAGCTATTGTAGACCACATTTTCTCATTTTTAAACTGAAATCCAGAATATTTCTAAATTCTCCTTCTATTCTAAAGTCTTTAGTTTTACTCTATTATATTGCAAAATGCATCCTTTCTCATGATTTTTAAGATTTTCTATTTGTCCTAGAGACTATTTTATGTTGCTAAAAATAAATTATTTTTATTTCTGTTATTATAAATCATGAAATTGAATTCTAAATCATATTTGCTTAAAAAGATCATAATGAGTATATATAACAATATTGTCCTGTTCCATTTTTGAATGTCTAAGAAGTAAAAAAACCTTACTGTATGTGTGTTCATAAATAGAAACAGAGTTCTAGAAGAGTCTATTATATCCTCTGCCATTTGATGTAAATGATGAGTCCATGTAGTCACTATATTCTCACAATTAGCATTATTATACCAAAAAAATACTAGACAATAAGATGGTCATATTCATTAGGGATGCATAGAAAGTTTTTGTTGTTATTTTAGTAAATGACTAAAACAAGCATACTGTTGTGAGAATAAAAAACATCAGCAATTTTGTCATAATTTTCTTTGAAGAGTGTTTCGAGTTTTGAAAATAATAATCTTCTTAATCACCACCGAGTTACAAACACAATTTTGCACGTGGTGTTGCCATACTAAAATGGAATAAAATGTTAATTATTGCAAATTAGTTCATGGTTAACACAATAAAGTAGAAGGAACTGGCAACAATATAGCAATAATTGAATCTTTGTTTAAAATCTTAAAATCTTTCATGTTAACACTATACTTTCTTTACTTAATCTAACTTTAAGTTCTAGTTCTCTTTTGAGCTTGAAAATTAGTGGACTTGGTAAAATCAGTGCATAGATCTTAATAATAAAGGACATTTTAATACAAATATGCATACTTTGTCTGTGTGACCTATCAGCTAGACTGTTACAATTGAGTTGGACAGCCCCAACAGCTTCGTAATTAATGCATTAAACCAGAATTTTGTTATCTTCTTTCTCTGAATGCCTGTATGGACATGTTGTTTATATAGCTGCTTGCCAACATTTTACAAAGAAGTGGCCAAATTGAACAAAGCATTATGGTACATTAAATGTGGTTACATGAACTCATCCGAGAATTTCCATAAACAATGATATTGAATAAAAATAAAGGATATTGCCGGGCTCAGTGGCTCAGCCTGTAATCCTGCGCCTTTGGGTGGCTGAGGTGAGTGGATTGCCTGAGCCCACGGGTTCGAGACCCGCCTGGGCAGGCGAGACCTCATCTCTACAATAAATCAAAAAATCAACCGGGCGTGATAGCATGCGCCTGTAATTCTGGCTACTCGGAAGGCTGAGGCGGAAGGATCGCCGGAGCCCAGCAGGTCGAGGCTGCGGTGGCCGGGAGCGGCCACTGCACTCCAGTCTGGGCGACAGAGTGAGACTCCGACTCAAAAAAAAATAATAATAATAAAAATAAAGGATATTTGCAAGCAAGGGATTGTAAGTATGGTTGAATTTGCTAACTTGTTCATGATTAGCATAATTGTTTTAGAACAAGCATAAATAGCTACAATTTGCATTTAACATACAAATATTGATTATTGGGTATGTTCTAGTGTTTCCTCTTTTTCTAGTTAACTAACAATAATGCTTCCAAAAGTATATAAAGGAACACCTAACATGTCTTTTTTCCCACAGAACCAGGCACTTTGGAAGAAAATGTTTAATGACTGAAGACAATTTTCTGACTGAAAAACTTTCTGAAATACATTAAAGATATGAATAAAAAGCAGGACCACATGCTCCAAAAGTGGTTTAATATCAGTGATATCCTTTCTTTTTTTGATTGAGATATCTTATAAAAAATAGCCTCCACCCCACTTCATATCATTTTTCCCTTCTCCTCTCTACCTCCTTTCAGCAAAATACAAATTGAAATAAATTATTTTATTCCATTGTAATAATATTTTCTACAAAAGTTAAAATTTAAAACCAATTTTCACAATGATTGACTATGTCTCTTGGTCACACAGTCATCTTTTAAAAGATTGAAGTACATTGCAAATATGCCAGTCAATTAAAGAGTAAATTTCAATTCTACTCAAACAATAAATTTTGATAGAAGACTTTTCATGATTAGAATAAGAAAAGGATGTCTTTGACCTGGCAATGCATGCATTATCTTTGATACTCAATTAATTCTAAAATTTACTTTGATAGAATGCATTATGAAAATGCTTTCTCATGAATTTATCAATAAATGGAAACCATGACCCCATTGTGATTGCTCCTATTTTCCTGCATAGCCTTGTATAAGGTAATATAAAAATTTGTAATATTCCTTGAGGTGAATTCAAGTCACACCAATTTCCTCACACTTTAAATAGCACTCTTAAATAGATGTCATAGGAAGGACTATGTCTCTGAAGTAAGCCAGGATAGGATAAGAAATACACTTATTAATATTAAGATTGCCAAGAAAATTTTCTTTAGTAGAATCTTCAGGCTTTCTGCTTTTATTCTGCTGTCCAAGTAATTTAGACTTTGACACGTTTTGCATCCTGTAGAAGACTTAAAAAACAAGAGCAACATTCATTCACCAAATGTTTAATAAGTGTTTATAAGTGCTAATAATTGTGATTATGACAAGTGCTAAGGAACTTGGCTTCCATGAAGCTCACCTAGAAAATTGCAAGACAAGATATAGTAAAATAAAGAAAGTGGGCTGTGAAAAATGACTGTAAAGAAAACAATCATAGTAACAAAATAGAGATCACAGATTTCCAAGCTATTTAAAGAGTGAAAAGTCAATCTGTGCTGGCAATATCTTAAATGAGAACTTAGGACAAAAAAGGAGCATGTTTCTGAAAGAGAGAAAGGGTGTGTAATGTCCTAAACTGGAAAACCAGTGAAAAGTTGAGTTCCCTTTTAGAAATAATAATTTTGAGTTTATGAAATATTCAAGTGAGGATGTTGCAAGCAGTTGGATACAAAGATCTGGAGTTCAGCAAATATATCTGTGCTTGATATAGATGTTTCAGAGTCATTACCATGCAGGTTATTTAAGAACTTGGAGCAGGATGATGTATGACCATATGATGGAAGATACAAACCAAAATTTAGTAATCTGATTGTGAAAAAAGGAGTAAAAAGAATCTGTCAAAGTGTGACTAGTGAAGAAAAAACAATGAAAGATAAAGGACAGGAGTATTTCAAGAATGAAAGAGTACTGATTTTGGCAAAAGTTACTACTAGGTAAAGTCTTGGATACAAGAAAATAAAATGTTTAATTGGATTGGGCTACAAGACTGTGGTGAGTTTACATTTGTATTGAAGTGAGTTGAAGAATTCATTTAAACTTGCATTTCTAGATTCCCTGCCTGATATTCTTACAGAAAACAACTTTTAAAAACTCTGCAAGAATGCCGTGCTCGGTGGCTCAACCTGTTTTCTCAGCACTTTGGGAGACCAAGGTGAGTGGATTGCCTAAGCCCACGGATTCGAGACCTGCCTGGGCAACTTGGCGAGACCTCATCTCTACAATAAATCAAAAATCAGCCAGGCATGGTAGCGCACGCCTGTAGTTCCAGCTACTCGGAAGGCTGAGGCAGAAGGATCGCCGGAACCCAGCAGGTCGAGGCTGCGGTGGCCGGGAGCGGCTGCTGCACTCCAGTCTGGGTGACAGAGTGAGACTCTGACTCAAAAAAAAAAAAATCTGAAAGAGAATTATATACAAATTGCATACTAGCATCTCAATTTTTAAAAAATCAAATGTACCTAACTTCAGTCAGAATGGCCATCATCAATAACTCAAAAAAGAAAAAAACAGCAACAGATGTTGGAGAGGATGTGGGTAGCAGAGACTGCGTCTACACTGATGGTGACTGTGTAAACTAATAAAACCTCTGTGGAAAACAGTGTGGCAATTCCTAAAAGATCTAAAAATCAACCTTCCATTTGACCCACCTATCCTCCTTCTGGGACTATACCCAGAGGAACTCAAATCATTCTGTAAAAAAGATACCTGCACACATGTTTACCTCAGCACTATTCACAGTAGCAAAAATATGGAATCAACTGTGCTGCCCATTGAAACTAGACTGGATAAAAAAAAATGTGGCATATATACATGATGTACTATTACATAGCCATAAAGGACAAAATTATGGACTTCACAGCAATTTGGATAGATTTAGAGTCTATCATATTTAGTGATCTATCACGGAAACAAAGACCTGAGTACCACATGTTCTCACTCATAAGTGGACCCTGAACATTAACCATAATACTGTAAGAAAGGATTCAAGCAGTGAGAGAAGTAATAGCTAGAAAAATCTAGGCGGACAGACAGACAGAAGGGTCCTCCAATAAACAAAGTAGCAACCTCCTGCAGGTCTCTTGGACTGATACACTGGCATCTATAAACAAGCTCCCCAAGTCTTGCAGGCTAGGACAAGAAATCACTCACTGTCAAGATTGAAAAACAGCCAATCAACTCATCGCTATGTGCTAACCAATCAGCTCACTCTTAGACCCCTACCTCCAGCCAATTGGTTCTTAATACTGACCAATCAGCACAGCTAGTGCCAACCAATCAGCTCACGGTTAGTACTACTCAATTGACTCGGTCTTAGGACTATATAAGCACCATTAAATGCCTCTGTCAAGGACCTCTTAATCCTGAATGTCCATGGAATTGCTTTCTTCCCTAGAAGTTTCACTCATGGGATTGAGCAAAATAATTATTAATTTTGATGCTTATTCTTATCATCATTAATCCTAGCTTTCTATAAATACCTCCTTTCTTTCTTCATTATATACTTGGCTCAACAGGGCAATTATTCAAACAGTTGGATATGTCCACAGGTGAGGCCTTCTCTAACTGTTTCCCTGATAGCTCTACCATTGTCTCTTGAGCAGATAGGAAATCTCAGTGGTTTCTGGTATGAATTTACTGCCTTAAGAGAAACAATGAAACTCAACCAGAAAACTCCCCGAGGTGTAAAGGGCTCAGTTAAGGTTGGAGAAGTGGCAGAGATGTGGAAAAATTCTTCTCTCTCTTTTTAGTCCATAGGACTATTCTGGGTAGGAGGACTTTCCCCTGGGGAAATATTGTCATATAATTGTGTTCTACCTAAATAGGACATCACTAGGGATATGGGGACCATGGTTTCTAGCCTCTAATGGGTTCCTTTCCAAAACTGGACAGTGTAATGCAATAACTGAAAAACATCAGCTATACTAGACAGAGTATACAACTATGAATACATCAAATTGTCAGGATCTTGTTAATTGTGTTGACACCTGTTATCATATCACCAGCCCCTTTGTCTACCTTGTTCTAACGTGTCAGCACACTGGAACTGTTATAGCCCAAGATATTTGTAAATCTCCATATGATGACACCCTTCTGGAAAATATCTCCTCTAAACTTTTCCCGAGCACAATCTGTTCCTATAACCCTAACCATCATGCCTGTAGAACCTGTACATACAATGGAATGGTCTTTGGGAGAACACCAAACAAGTACAGTTAGGGTTCTCTGAAGAGTACTATCCTCATGACTGTTTCTGTGACCCTAATGACCAAAGGAAACTATGATCACTAGAGTGTTCTTCCCATTTGGAATCACTGTAGCAACTTTCTTTACTGGAACTGGGTATTACATTTTATGTGGTCAGGATTATACTTTGTTCTATCTTAGATGGAAAGGTACTTTCACAATAGTGCCCACTGCTCCTAAGGTGATGATCCTCAATCAAATTCAATATGGCTTCTTCTGGGCATATTCTGAATTTAGGATCTTTCCTGGAACAATCCCTACAGTGACAATGCAATTTCAGAAATTTAGGACCTCTGTCTAGTTCTAACAAGCCCAGCTATAATATGCATAATCTAGAAGGACATAGTCTGGACCACCCAACTCTAAAAAGACCTGGAGTAGGACATTCATTGCCAGAGGGTTCTTTTGGTTTCTCAAGATATCCCTATTGGAAAAATCTATATTAAATCTCACCCTCAGGATACAGCAAAGTTGGAAAGCCATGGTCACTGCTACTAAAAATCAACAAACATCTATGAACTTGTTAGCTATTGTGGTCTTACAAAACTTTCAAGTGCTGTATATGCTCACAACAGAATGTAGAGGAACATATGCATTATTAAATGAAATTTGTTGTTTCTGGATTAACACTTCCTCCTAGGTATAGGAAAACTTACAGGTCATAAAAAGTAATATTAAAACAATTGATTCTTTATGAAAACAAGTGGGTTCAAGACCCATTGTTTACAATCTTTTTTATCTTCTCTAGGGATTACCAGTATATAGACATGGGTTTTCCCTCAATATCTCCTTTTGTTGTATAGCTTGTATTTTGTTCATGTATAGTTAACCTCCTTGTTAAGTTTGTTTCTTCTCACCTAGAGGTCATCAAACTCCAGATGGTGATGCAAATGGAAACTCATATGGAAGCTTATACTGAAGACTCTTAGATCACCCTCCAGAGGATCTGTAGCTGACATCCCCATATGATGCCCGTGAACAGCAGGAAGTAGCCAAACCAGTCATCCTTCCTACTCCTAAGGTTACTACTCCAGGGGGTGTAATGAGAGAGGAGATAGTTAGAGAAAAGCTAGGCAGACAGACAGGGTGTGTCCCCCAGTAACAAAGTAGCAAACTTCCTGCATACCTCTCTGACTGATATGCTCACATCAGTAAATAAGCTCCCTATAAGCCCTAAAGACCAGGGCAAGAAAATACTCACTGCTGGGATTGAAAAACAACCAATCAGCTCACCAGTAAGTGCCAACCAATCAACTCACTTATTAAGGCCTTCTCTCCAGGTGATTGGTTTTTAGTTCTGACCAAACAGCACAGCTAGTGCCAACTGAACAGCTCACAGCTAGTACTAGCCAATCAACTCAGTCTTTGGGTTATATAAGCAATAGCTTTCAGATCCAAATTGGCAATTCCCTTGGGCCTCCTCTCACTCTAGGTGCTTTTCTATCCTCTCAATAAATCCTGCTTTTCCACCTTCTGGTCGTCCATGTCCCTCATTCCTCCTGGGTGCAAGGAAAGAACCAAGACCTGAAGACCTCTAGAAGACTGTCAGAGCAGAAGAGTCACACACCCCCTAAGGCTGGTTTGCCAGCCAATGGAGATGGCTGAATGGGAGAGATGCGAGCAGAAAACAAGAATCTAAAGCTGAGATACTTCTGGGGTGGCCCACTGAATCAGCAACACTTTCAGGGCTTGGCTTGCCAAACCTAAAACCAACACTCCCGGGGCTTGGTTTTCCAGCCCATTAGAGCTAGCACTCTTTCAGGTAAGGCTTACTGACCCATTGAGTTGACCAGATAAAATTCGTATCAGCAGTAGCAGGACACTGCCAGGGTAGGAGGACACATGACATCAATAAGGTTACCTGATCTCAAACCAGGTGACATAGGGACCAAAAGGAGGTCCAAAGTTTACCTGTACAATGACTACTTATGTACCTAATCTTGAATTTTACTCCACATCTTTAAAAAATAATAATAATTTTAAAAATAATAAAATTAAACAGATGGAAAACAGTACGTATTTGTGAGGTTGTGTAGCAACTGGAACTCTCCTGCAACACTAATGAAAGTGAATTGGTTTAACCACTTCAGAAACTGACAATAAACTGATAACAAAAGCTGAGCATGTGCATGACCTGTAGCCCAATAATTCTGCTTCTAGGTCATGCCCATCAAATGCACACATAAGTTCACCAAAAGGTATGTACAAAGGGCAACACTATTTGAAATAGCCACAAACTAGACACTATGTAAATGCCCATCAGAAATAGAATAGAATTATACACATAAATTATCCATCAACCACAGAAATGAATGGAGCATAACCACAGCAAACAAAACAGAAGAATATTTTAAAATAATAAAAAATGAAAATATTCAGAAATAAAGGAGTCATACAATAGGCAAAATTGACCTACAGTATAGCTGTAAGAAAAGTACTTCCCTTAGGAGAAGATTGGATAGTGCCTACCATAGTGTAGAAAGAGGATTCTGTAGTGCCAATAATGCTTTTTTTTTTAAATCTGGGTGCTGATTATAAGCATGAATTCAGTTTTGTAAAATTCAGCTTTCTATACATTTATTTGCACTTTTTTATAAGCATGCAATACTTTCATATAAGAATTTTACATATAAGCAGAACCAGATGTGCAAATAATTTCAATAGTGATATTTTCAGACACAGAGAATTAAGATATTCCAATGTGCTTAAATAAGTCAAAATTTAAAATATGAGTAACAGACAAGAAACTGTCACAAATAACTAAGCTGATTTTAAAGTACCAACTAAAACTTCTAGAAATATTTTTTTTAAACTGTGAATATTATGAAGGAATTACAAAATAAGCAACTAGAGGAATAAAATTTAACTGCACACTTGATTTGGTACTGGATACAGAACACTTGGCAAAAGAGGAAGCCAAACATAGTAAATAATAACTTTAATATGACTAACATGCAAAGAGTAAAAATATTGCAGCAAGTTTCGCCCAGAAATAGTTCATTAAAGGTAATATTAGAGGATATGCTTCAGATAGAAAAAATGTGACTTTAGATAGGTCTGATATATAAAATGATTTGAACTAAAAGTGATTAAAATTAATAAACTATACCTTCAAACTGATAACTTGACAAGAAAAAAATTACCAGCCACTAATCTTTCCCACAAAAAAAGTGAGGGATGTTATTTTTTAAAAGCAGAAAAATAAAATAATCATACAATAAAAAGCATCTATATCATCACACACTGATCAAGAAAAAAATTTTAAAAGGAATATTAAATAATATTCAGAATGAAAAAGATGCATGACTACATCAGTTGAAGAGATTAAAAAGATAAGAGTTTTTGTACAAACTTGATGAAAATAAATTTGAATAATTTAATGAGACAACAATTGCCAAATATAACTCACCAAATGGGAAATAGAAAATGATAGACTGCATATTCTTATTAGTTTAAAATAATTTATTTATCAAAAATCTCACGAAGTGTTTTATCTCGTGAATTTGCACTAAGCATTCAGTGAAAAAAATAAATCCAACCTTACACAACACTTTCAGAGAATAGAAAAGGAGCTCTGAAATTCATTTTATGTGGCCAATAAAACTTTGAAACTGAAACAAGAAAAGTATAGATTAAGAAATTACGGCAACCCCTTCGGGTCCCCTCCCACTGTGGGAGCTTTTCTACCTGCTCAATAAATCCTGCTTTATCAAAAAAAAGAAAAGAAAAAGAAAAAACATTAAAATTATCAGTTTCTTACTAACACTAGATATGGAAAATGCAAAATAAAATGTCTGAATTCATCAAAATTAATAAAGACCAATTCATCAAGACCAGTCTGAATTTTTTCACATTGATTTATCATCAGACAAGCAGTGTAATCTACTTACATTAGCATATCAAAGCACCAGAACAAAAATTGCATCAACCCACTATTTGATCAAATGAAATTTGGATAAAATGGAAGTTGGCTCCTGTCTCACATTCTAACAGAATTAAGAACATTTAAAACTAAAAAAAAAAAAAAAAAAAGAAGGGAAATTTAGTAAACACATTATATGTATATATTAGGCATATGAGATACAAAAATACCAAGAGGATTTAATGATGAACATTGAAGGAAGAAACGTTATTAACCTTGTTCTAAAAATTTTTGGTCAAGGGAACGGAAAAGTTAACTAAGAGGATTGGAAAGAATGACATAAGCAGTCATTATTATGACACAGTATGAGTATTTAAGCAAAAATGACAAGTAATATACAAATACATATTAGAATTAATGAATTAGCTAGTTACTGAGTTACATAAACAGTATATACATATTCAGTTGCACTTCTGTACGTTAACGTTGTACACTACAAAAAATATACATAAATATGTGGCATATATTTATAAGTGGGGGGAAGCCCCTTGAAAAACCAGAATTTATTGATTAAGAACTGTGTATTTATTCTTACATGTTTAAACTTCAGTCACCATCAAAGTACTCTCCGTTAGCTGAAAGACACCTATAAAGATGCTTTTTCCACTGCTCAAATCAGTTTGTGAACTCCAATTTTGATGCCTTTTAGTGCTTCTGCTGTTTTTTTTGTTTGTTTGTTTGTTTTGTTTTGTTTTTCACCTTCCACACTGGCAAAATGTTCTCTTTGAGGATTTTTTGATTCAGGGAAACAAAAAAAATCACCTGGGGGGAGATTGGGGAAGCGTAGGGCACAGGGATCATGCTACTTTTGGTGAAAAACTGCTGAACACTCAGAGAGGTGTGGACAGATGTGCTTGTAACTCACCCCATCATGCAACGGGCAAATGCACTGAAAAAGTTTCCAAAGACATTCGCTGAAGATGAATACAGCCTCTCACAACACTTGCTGGTACACTAATAGTGGGATCCTAGAATATTTACCAAGATGGGGAAGTCTATATTACAAGGGACTCACCTTCCAAAAAGATAATTCTGGGTTGTTTGGTGAGTCCCTCCTAGTATATATTCAAGTAAGGCAGGAGTAGAATAGCATGATCATGGTCACTGTAGCCTCAAACACCTGGGCTCAGGTGATTCTTCCACCTCAGCCTCCTGAGTATTCTTATAAATAATGGTAGACAACATTTTAATCACGAACTCTCTCCAACTGAATATAGTGCAATTGCATTTAATATGTGTAAAAGTTTCATATTTGTGTATTTGGAAAAATAAGACAATCGATATAAATCTTAAATTTATATAGAGTAATAAAGAGCCAAGGACATCCAAGACAGACAGCCTACGTGGGGAAATTTCCTTACCAAATATCGAGATTTATAATAAAGCTGGGATAAAAGCAGTGCAATGTTGATTCAGCAATATAAAAATATAAACTACTAAGAAAGAATAAAAATGTCATAATGAAATCCGCATTGATGGAAACTTGATTTATGACCCAACTTGCATTATTGAAGTTTGAAAACTTTTGTAACTTTCATTAATTGGTGCTAAAACTATTGGCTATTCATATGGAAAAAATATGGAATTAGACTTCTATCTCACATTCTAACAAAAATCAATCAGATTTAATTAAATCTTTAAATGTGTGAAAAATACTCTACTTTTATAATATAATATTAAAGAATATATTTATAAAATTGGTATAGAAAAATACTTTTTAATAAAGCAGAATATTGTAGGAGAGGGTGATTCACGCCCGTAATCCCAGCACTTTGGGAGACTGCGAGAGGATTGCTTGAGGTCAGTGGTTCCAAATCAGGCTGGGCAACTGGGAGGGACCTCGTCTTTACAATTAAAAACAAATTAGTTGGGGGTGGTGGCACGGCACCTGCAGTCCCAGCTACTAGGAAGACTGACGAAAAGGGATTGCCTAAGTCCTGTAGTTCGAGCCTGCAGTAGCCATGATAGTGCCACTGCACTCCACTCCAGCCTGGGCAATAGAGTGAGACCCTGACTGGAAAAAAAAATGTCTTAAAGCACAAAAATTAAGAAAAAGATCAATATCTTTTACTATATTAGAATTAAGAATTCGTATTGATTAAATAACTCTCAAGGACATGAAAACAGAAATATTAAACTGGAATAAGATATACAAAACACATAAATTAATATGGAATTAATTTAATAATTGCCTTTAATATAGAAAAATTGCAAATTTAATATTGATCTATCTTTAATATATAAAGAATTACAAATCAATATAAAGCTGTACAATCCAATATACTAGTAGAGAAATAATTTAATAATTATCATTTTCTTTGCAGAACAGTATGGGAAACACTTTGCTTGTATCTTCTGACTTAATTCTCAAAACAACTCTTTGTGTAGGCTGTTACTCACATGGTAAATTTTAAAAATTGTGATTTAGGTCCAGACATGTAATTTTACTCATAACGAAGATAGGAGAGAAAAATATTTTTTAAAAGGTAATAACAATAAAAGATGAAAGAGGAAGATTTCTGTATAAAGGCAATTTCTTTATCAGATAACCAACAACCATTGAGAATATTCATTGAGGCAAGAATAATGTTGGATGATTTCTGTATTGTAGCTAATTTAAACTATAGTTCTCTGGCATAACTATGGGTATGCCTTTCACAAGATAGTTCAGCTAATAATTCCCTGTTTACAAGGAATCAGTGTAACATTGACGTTACTAACAACACACAAGTATCACTTATCTCAACATGGAGATGGGACCAAAATAAAGCTTAGGTCTTAGCAGTGGATTTACCAGAATATCAAACATTTACATTTCATTTCCTTTGGCAGATAGGATTTTTTTTTGAATAATCTGATTAAGTGATAAAGAAAAACTTCAGACTTTAGCCCTTTTTGCTATATACAAGATATTACTGAGAGTTATCTCTAAAGTTCTCATTTAAGTACAGTTTCTAAGCAATATTAATCTGTAGCTATAACATATTCAAAACAATTTCAATTTTTTATTACATTAAATATACCGATCTCATAGTTATGAGCATGGAGTACATACTTATTTTGGTATTTCATTTTTAAATTGCTTAGCTTGAAATGGAAAGGGACAAGATCTGAAAAGTGGGACAGAGAGAGAAGTGTCCGGACTTCATATGGCAGGTAAATGTTGAACCTAGCTGTCACCATTATGCTTTTCTTGAATTATCACTTCTTGGAAGTTTTCTGTACCCTTTGTAATTCCCAAACCCCTGTTGCATTTGACTCTACTCTGTGCTATTACAAAATCAGCACAATATCTTGAGTTAGAACAAAAGAGATACACTAATGTGAACTGATTTGTCACTACATTTCATCCAAAATTCAAGTATATGGTCATCAGAATTGCTTAGTCTAGAACTTTATAACTAATGTGCAAAATAAGGAAAGCGTGTTCTTTACAAAATATCAACTGGTATGGCATTCTTGCGCAGAATTTTGACTGCCAAGCTAGTCAATTCATTCTTTAAATTAAATATTGCATTTATATTTGAGTGATCCTATTTTGAAAGTATCAACAATCATCAGTTACACAAATCTGATCATTATACATTATAAAATTGTATAAAAATATCACAGGTACCTCAAAAATATGTACTATTATGTATTCATAAAATTTTATTTTTTTAATTTTAAAAAATAATTAAAAGTTGAATGAAAAACCAAAAATAAAAATTGTTATGTATATTTTTAAATGTCAACAATGAATTTGTCAATCACTTTAAATTCAATGTAGTTTAATTTTATAGTCTTTACCTCTCAACTAAAAAATATTTAATTTAAATACTCTAATATTTAAGAAAATTCTCTAGGGTTTTGCTTGAAAGAAGCAGCCTAAACTTTGCAAAGTGAATACAGACCAAAAGGTCAACACATTTTTAGCCTATCATCCAAAAATCCTATGACATTTCAAAGTAATACCACTGTAAACCTAACTAGGACATAAAAATAACATAGGCAATTTCTTTGCTGAGTCTAAATTTAAGCTGAAGATTATATAAATATGCTATTATTAAATAAATTAATTATATAGTTATTATAATCTCAAGATTTTGTATATATAAATATATAAACTATATGGTCTAAACTAATACCACATTTGGTTTTCCATATATTTATATATGCCTAGTCTATATTTCATATTTTTTCTACAACCATTTTAGGTAACTGCTACATTTCAAAAATTTGAGGATGATGAAAAGAGAATTAAACCTAGAACCGACTGTCTGCTTCATTAAAGCTTCCCAGTATGGGTGGAGGAAATACAATTTCAAAACAATGCAATAGGAGCAATAGTTAATCCATATAGTTAATAGCATATTAATACTGCTACAGATTATGGACAACTAAGTGCCTAGAAGGTTCTGAAAAGTTTCACAGAAAAGTAATGTTTGGGTTAGGCGAAGATCTTCTAGAACAATAGAAAGAAAAGGCATTGCTAGCAGAGGGACTGTCGTATTCAAAGCCATCTTGAAGAGAGGTGTCAGATTTGACAATATTGGACATTTATAATCAAAGAAAGAGATGAATGAACAACAATTGGAGGTCATAGGAGTACCATACTGATATCAATCAAGAAATGAAGAATGTAAAGAACACAGGTAGTTTATAGTTAAAATAGGATCCAGCAAAGACTTCGTTCGAGATAGTAAAAGAGCACATCTGTAGGCAGAACTAAAGAAAACAACCAGAATTTACTTGAACAATTAGAGGTGATATTAATGAGAAATAGAACAAAGATATGATAAGTGGAATGAGTCAGAAGTGAAATAACTTTATCACGATATTGTAAGAATCACATGGCATAATGTAGATAAAGTGCCTTTAAAAGCATCTGGCATGTGTGTAGGGTTCCTGTACAATATTTGGAACTGCCTCTCCCCTGAAAGAATGCATAGTGCAATCAGAGATAGTGTCATTGAAAGTTCAGTACAATAGTGTAAGTGCAAAGTTAGTGACATATATAGGGCATTATGTGAACACAAAAGCAGGACATCAAACTGCATGTTTTACTCAGAAAAGAGGCCCATGTGGAAATAATTTTTGAGCTGTCTTAAAATATATGTAGTCAATGAAGCAAAAAAGAACGGAATTCCATGAAGAAACGTCAGTATATATAAAGAAATAGATTTGGGAGGAAAAAAATAAGTTTCCTGTTGCTGGTATATTGGATGTGTGGCCCAGAGTTGTCAAAAAAAAGCTTGGAGAGAGAAATAGCAAGATGCCAAAGGCTTGGGTATGCTGTGCTAAGCCAGGGCTTTATCAGGTAACTAATGGAAAAATTGGATGCTTTTAAAATCTGATGTGTCCAGACTCCTAGTTCAGAAATATCACACTGTAAAAAGTGTGGAAATTTTAGATGGGATAAGAAAGGAGGTGAGGAGAAAATTTACAAATACTTGACTTTTGATGGTTATTCGTATTTTCACTAACCTGATGTTTGACTAGTACTTTAGAAATTAAAAGAGTGAATTGTGTTGCTCATTCAGAGACACATTCTAAACAAACTTAATCCAAAATTTCAGATGAGAAAACTATGACTTAAAAAGCAAGTAGTACAATTAACCTTGGTAATTCTTAGTAATTAAAGATCCTAGTAAAAGTAACAATACCTATTAAATATGAAGTACATATTTCTTGTTAGACACTGAGTGAGGAATTGGAAATAAATTAATTCACATAGCAAAGGCTATTCCTGTTTTTAAGCACAAGTCATCTCATTGTCCAAACCTCTGACTTTCCGGGTAGTTATACCAAAACCCAGCACTGCTCAATAGAAAAATAATTACTGCTACTTTACAAATGAGCAGACTGAGACATATGTAAACATTAATTCCTAAAACAATTTAGTGACAAGATGAACCAAAATTATCTCTGTTAATTTTCAGTTTGGCACACATAGATTCTTTTTAAAAATTATCCCAGGAAAAAAAGTCATCAAAAAAGTAAAAAGACAACACATGAAAGGGGAGAAACATTTTGTAAATCTGGTAAGCGTTTGCATTTAGAACATATACGCATAATACATACAACTCATACGATTCAATAATAATTTTGAAAATCCCTGCCCTCCTGTCTACCTGATCTTCAAATTTAGACAATTTTTAGGAACCAGTCTTAGTTTTTTCCCCATTTTACAGAGTAATGAATCCTCCTCCCCCAAAGATTGCTCAATACTTTCAAGTGTATTCCTGTCTTAGACCGTTTTGTGCTGCTTTAACAGAATACCACAGAAGATAATTTATAAATAACAAAATTTATACCCACAAAGTTCTGGAAGCTGGCAAATCCCAAATCCCATCTGTTAAGGACCGTGTTGCTGCACCGTTGCATGCTGGAAGGCAGAAGGTGGAAGGCAGAGGAACAAAGGAAAAACTAGAGGAAGAGCAAGGGCTGGACTGCCCTTTCGTTAATGAACCCAATCCCATGTAAACAGTTTTAATCCATTCATAAGAATGTGGCACTCATGGTCTAATCACTTGATAGTTCTGCCTCTTTGTTCTGCTACAATGACAATTAAATTTCAACATGAGATTTGCAGAGGACATTCAAGCCATAGTAAGATCCAATGCTAACTGACCCCTAAACAACATTGCTGGCCCCAAGCTCTCTTCTGAAGTCAACACTAAGCAGTCAAGTAATTTCTGAATATCTACTGGAGATCACATTGGAACTTCAAACTTAAAGAAAATTCAATTCTCTGAAATGTGTCTTTTGTAATGGTCCGTATCTCACTTAGAAAAGGGCGCCATCATCTACCCACCTACGAAAGCCAGTCTTGAGTGTCATCCTTAAATGATGCTCTGCCTCACTCACTCTTCAATGTTCCTTACATCACCAATTCATAATATTGCCAGCTTCTCACCACACTGCCACCAATGTTTCTGTTTGTGTTATTGAAAGAGCCTCCTCACTCTTTTTTCTGTTTCTTTATATATCCCAAGCACCTTGTATAATGTCTGGTACGTAGTAGGCTCTTTATAGATGATTATTGAATGAAAAAAATATTTAATCTATCCATTTATAGTCAACTTCACTGCTATTAAACTAGTTCAAAACATTATTCCTTTTCTTCTAGAATTCTGAACTAAATTGTTACGCTCATTGTAATTCCAGTCTTCAATTTTTTTTTCTTCTACATTCCATTATCCAAGTTTTGGACAGATTGTATCGGGTTGATGCAGAAGTTTGTAGCTTTTGGTGGGGGGGGGGTCTTATGCATGGAATGCAAATGTTACATGATGGTTGACTCGTCACAGTTCATATTTGTCACTTCTTGGGTTGACTGACATAGCATTATGGTTTAAAACATTTAAATAGTATTCATCAAAGCCCGGTGTTCTTTCCAAACATGAATCGCTCGGGTCAAAGTGGCCCTCTTTGAAATGGCAAAAAGCATTTTTTTGCGATGCTTTCTCCAGGGGCTTTCTCTCCATACACAGCACAAATGCTTCACACTGCCTCTACTGCCCTTACTCCTCTGTTAAACCCAAACAGAAGAATATGTCAGAGTGCTCTTTTATTCCACTAGACACTCCTTTAGCTCGCAAATAGCACTGAATTTCTTCAAATCTGCAAAATGCAAGGTGTATTCACAAGCACAACATTGTCACTCCAAATGACAAATGATAAATGATAAACTCCCAATGCCAGTGCTGCCATGCCAAAAACATACACTATGAAATTCTGATCAGCATAATAGTTTTAAAATACAAATACAAAAATTCATCTCTACTGCTCTTTTTTTAAAAAGTCCAGATTGTGAGCATGGCCTGTAAAATCCTGTATGATTGGCCCCCAGTTTTTTATATGTGGTTATTTCATGCCAAACTTTCCGTTCTACAGAAACCCTAGCTATAGTAAATGTCTTTAATGTCCCAAAATGGGCTCCCCCCCCCACCAAGGTGAGTCATTTTTCTTCTCTCTTTTCTGCAAGGTTAGTTTAAATATGTCTTTCAGAATTTATACTAATTTCAACTTCATCAGAGAAGACTTTCCATATCCCATAAATAAAGTCAAATTCTCCTGCTTTATTTGCCAAAGGTATCTGGGTTTCAGATTAAGATTTAGTACATTTCATCAATAGATTGTTATTTACTGTAGATTGTTATTAAGAAAACAGGAACATGTGTTGTTGGTATACCATATTGTCTCTAGTGACTCTCATAGTTACTAGAAAAATAAGAGAAACTCAATAATCATTGAATGAGTGATGTATCTGGTCAAACCCGATATTTAGATTTGTTTTCCAACTGTGCCACTTACAATCTGTAGGAGTAATGTGACCTAAATAACTCCAATTTTCTCATCTATAAAAAGGAATAACAATACTATTATAATTAGAAAATTTCAGATGGCATGTAAAAAGGTGTCTGCTACAAAGAAAACAACTATTATATTAATGTATAAATGTTACTTTCAGCAATTTGCCAAAATGGCACCAAATCCTCATTTATAAATGAACATGAAATTATCCATTGCATAGTTATACTGTAAGAATTAATTTTGATAATGTGTAAAGTGAGATTGAGATGAGTGGTGTTCAATAAATGCTATCTATCATTAACAACAGGAGACATAAGAGCAGAATTAGAATACGTTTGTATAAAGGGATATGAAGAGCTGCATGCACTCCTCACTAGTCTAGAATGACCATTTTTAGTTAATTCTGAAATGTATACTGTACATGTGTGTATACACATCTATAAAAAAATTCAAGGACTTAAATGCGACTTTTACTGAATCACACCCAGTGCATGAGATGCCTATTTTCCAATGAATTGATACTACTTTTCCCAACGGAAAACGTATAACACTATCCAGAAATTTGCATTCTATTTACATAGATAATTCAATTCTTCACCAATAAAACGTTTACTTCTAGTTTGAATAAGATGTAGCTGTTCCGGCCTAATCAATGATTAGTGTTCCCTTTAGAGATGCCAACTATTCAACAAAACCCTCAAGCCTAAGAGAATTTTGTCATGTGTGATTGTTTATATTGAAATCTCACACACATAGCATAAAGGAGATAAATGCACTTACAAGTTGAAATATACATCTTTAAATAAAACCTTTAAAATTTAATTTGTAAAGCCTAGAAAATATAAATTGAAACTTTGCAATGAAAGGGTGGCTTTTTCCCTTTGTTTTTGCTATGCTACAACTATGTAGTGCTTTTATAAAATGTTTTTAGAACGGCCATGATTGATTACAACACATATTCTATACAATTCATTAGATGCTTAAATCGAGCACATAGTCAGTGAGTTCTAAGTATAAATCAAAGACCTACTCATATAAGAAATTCATGTATAGAATGCATGCAGACTAAAAATAGGACTTATTTGTATATGCTAAGGACGACACTACACATACTTAGAAAATTATAATTTTAAAGAGTTCAGAAGGCAGGGAAAGCCAGTGTGAGATGCAGAACATAACTTCCAGATGAAGTTCTTAAAAAAAGGAATATATATATAAGATTTATCCTGCAAAGTTAGCAACGACGTCTTGAACAATTTTATTAGATAACAGTTCTCCTCTTACTGAACACTTTCTCTATATATAAGAGTTTCTGTAGAGGTCTGTGAAGTAACAATAATCATGCTTCTGTTTCATTTGCTCCTCAGAGAGATGCTGCACATTTGGGAAGGGGGGCATATATCTTTATAAGCCTCACAGGGAGATTGAAGACCAATATATTTTTTTAACTATGAACATGTACCATTCCAATATTAATTATTTTTGCATCATATGTTGTCCCTCACTTCAAA
Source organism: Carlito syrichta (assembly GCF_000164805.1). Classification (NCBI taxonomy): domain Eukaryota; kingdom Metazoa; phylum Chordata; class Mammalia; order Primates; family Tarsiidae; genus Carlito; species Carlito syrichta. Next base: position 389,344 of record NW_007259538.1, on the reverse strand, counting down.
TTACATGAAAGATTTTTTGAATATTTTTTAGTCACAGTACAGTGTATAATTGTTCACAGTGCCATGTTCACATCATAGTCTTCTGCTCAGTATCAGTTCATTCATTCTTTCACCCAATGATGAATTAACTTTTTATGCCAAATTCTGTGCTGAACCTCAAGAATGTTGGTGTTTCCTTCCACTAAATTCAAGATGTTTATGATGGAAGTATTCATAGCACAAAGAAAAGATAAAAATCAAAGTGAGTGGCTGTAGAGGAGTTGTTGACATTTTAACTAAATTTTGAAGGATGAAGTGCCTAAAAAGGAGAAAAAAGGAGACAAAACAATATGCCATGGAAGGGCAGCTGCCACATTTCCCTTTATTTTCCCCCATGGTGGTTTTGTACTTATTCCTGCCTCAATATAAGGAAGGAAGCTCTCACTATCTTTTAACACTACTGGAATGATGTTTTCCCCTTCATACTCTTCCTCATAATTTATGGCTTGTGATAAATTTTATTTCTACAGGGAAAGGGTGCCTTACTTCACAGACTGCATCAAGCACCCTTGTTACGTATACTTTATAATACTTCCTTACTTTATCTATTATATTTGTAATTATTTGACATGTTTCTAATCTTCCTTATTAAATTGCAAACTTCTTGTAGAAACAGGCTATGATGTTTTATTCTATGCTTTACCTCCACTTCCCAGCTAAATTCTTTGGCTAGTGATATGTTCTCGTTTAATGATTTATGAATGAGAAAAAAATGAATCTTTTACTACTAAGCAAAAGAATAAATAAATTATTGATAGGAACAAAGGATGTGTAAGGCAGTAGAGTAACAACTGAGAGAACTTCATGGAGCACAAACTTCCGAAAATGAAGATCTGAGGGGTATGGTGAAAGCTGTGTATGCATTAAATTTATTAATTAAAAGTCGAATCATATATGTGCTCATACTTGTTTTTTAGAATGATACTGTTGGCTGGAGTGTAGAGATGGGAAGTAATAAAAACTAGGAACAAGAGGGTACCGGTTCATTGATATGGATCTGAAATAAGAAAGTGGCCATGGCAATGGAAAGTAGAGGATGAGTGATTTTGAAAAATAGATTGTAAGGGAAAGAAGCAAAAGGAAGCAGAATTTGTTTTAGGCTTGTGCACTGAAGCAGAGGCTGGTTACAAAAAGAAGAAATATAGGTCAAGAAACATACTGGGCAAGAAAGATGATAAATTCAGCTTTCCACATGATAACTCCAAAGAATTGAGGGCCAACTTGGCATGAATGGCAATGCTAAGGCTAGAGTTTTAGAAAGTGTATATACAGTGGGTAGTTCAAGTCAGATTTCACTACTATAAGATCTGTTCATGTAACAAAATTACACTTGTACCTCATAAATTTATACAAAGAAAAATAAAACATTTTAAAAATTGCAAAAGTAAGAAAAAGCCAAGAGCAAGAAGCAGGTCAAAGACTAAACTCTAGGGTACATCGTATTTTAAGAATTGAGTTCAGTAGTTGCAACTCATTCAAGTAAAAGAAGGAAGGATAGAAATTAATTGAGAACATGCTAAAAGAAACAAAAGAAAGAAATAGTTTTAATGAGAAAAATGTTGAATGCTAGTAATAATCAAAATAAGGCAATATCAAAGCATTAGTATCTCTCAAACAATACTATAGTCTTTTTCACTTTTCCTGGACTGCTTCTTCTACTATTTATTTACTCATCCATATAATATGGATTTGTTGGGAGTCCATTATTAACAAAGTGTTTTGTGGTGAGGATTAAAAAGAAAAAAGAATTCTGTCTTTATACATTCTGGTCAGGAGTTCGCCTGTGGACCATATATGCATAGGATAACTGTTAATTTAGCACATCACTTAATTTCTTTCTTTTTTCCATTATTTTATGTCCGTTTCATGGACATATTGTTTAGTGGTTGAGATTGGGTCTCAGGTTGTGCATTCCCCAGATAGTGAATATTGTACCCAATAGGCAATTTCTGAATCCTAACCATCTTTCCACCAGCTCCCTTTAATGATGTCCCCAGTGTCTATTATTTGCATCTTTGGGCCATTTAACTCCCCAAAATAAGTGAGAGCACGCAGTATTTGACTTTCTGGTTCTGAGTCAGTTCACTTAGGATGATGCTCTCCAGAACAGCACTTAATTTTTATTCATGTATTATCTATGATGACAGAAGACAGTTTTAAAAATTAAATGTCCTCTGTTATTATCCAAAATGATCTCTCAAGCTGAGACTGTAGTATAAAATTATTTCTGAGACTGCTCTTCTGCCTCATTTCAAACCAATGGCTCTTAAAATAGTTGCTAACTAAAATCATTTGCTTAACTGGATGATGAAAATCCTGAAGTAGTTAGGACCAAGTGCTAAGACTCAACAATCTCCCTTTTGTCAACCAATATCCTTTAGGCATTGTTGTTCAACCTGCTTGGCTTTAGTTAATTATGAACTAATTCAATATATTTACTTTCACAATGATGTCTAATCTGTCCTACTTCTATGTAAGAAGACAAAGAAAGGCGGGGAGGGGAAGGGAGATGGGATTAACGGTAGTAAATATCTGTCTGGGGATGGGGAGACACCTCTTATCAACAAGGGTGCCTGAACGAAGCATATTTGTATACCTAACCCTTAACTGTGCCCTACAATATCATAATAAAAAATATTGATTATAAAAAAAAAGAAAAGCTTTAACAGTAGTTCCACAAAGCTACTAGACAAGCAGACACAAAAAGTGACCAGCTAGAAGATGTGAGGCTATAAGAGGAAATTTGTTTTATGTTTCTGTATAGTTAGGGCTTCTTAGGAAAACCTTCCTGAAATATGAGACTTGAGCAAAAAACAAGCCTGGAAGTCAAGTTGTGATTGAAAGTGAGAAATCCAGAGAGACTTATTTCCCAGGGAGACTATGTTTACACTGCAAATGGGATAAGGCCTAAAACCATAAAGACAATCCCTGTATTATAAACTAAAGACAAGCGTATTTTCTCCAATTAGAAATTTATTTACATTCCCAAGTGAAAGATCAAGATCCTTCACGTACATCTCCAGGAACACTCTCTCTAACAACAAAAACAACATTAATTTTTATTTTTTATTTTTATTTTTTCAAACAGTTTATTTAGAAAGTAAATTAGAGACGGGGAGAGAGGAAGAGAGAGTGGTGTCACCTCCCCAAAGGAGAGGGGGCCAAAGCTAAGAAAACATGGTGGCTGTAGCTCAAAGAACTACATGAACACACCAGAGTTTAACAAAGCAATGGCCAACAACAATTTTTAATGAGCTGGGTGAGATAGCTGCCGCTCTGTTCTGTATAATCAACAATTTTCACTTTGAGTTCTCTTAACTATGATAGAATCCACTATTGTAACATCACATCTGACTCTCATTGCCCTACCCCAGCCAAAAAAAAAAACTGAGCAAATGGGTGTTTGTGCAGTTATTATTTGTCATAAGTATATAGTAATTTTTTCCACTCCAGAAATCTCATGTTAGCATTCAGTATATTAAATATAAATATGAAACTTTTAACAGGAAGACATTACATACATCATTTTGGGAAGTGGTGTTAAAACATAGTACATTTCATGGTATTTCAAATATCACATATTGATGTAGAAATCACCAACCATTTTAAAGGAAATAGGTCAGTTTTCTCAAAGGTTCAAGTGTAGACAATTCCAGATTAGGAACTATCATATTTTGAAAGAAGAACAAATCATCTCTTCTTATACTACTTTAACTGTGCTCCAACTCTTCCACCTGTTATTTTATTTTGGTGACCTTTCTTACTGAGTAGTTGGCTTAAACTTTCAAGAGTAAAGAAAAAGCATCTATAGAAAGAATCTGTGACTGCACAGATTCATATTGAAAATTGAGTTTCAATCTTAAGAATAAGTAGATTATATTCATGTCACCACAATCCTCTTTCTGCTCATCCAAAAGAGTAAGGTAACAAATGGGACAATTTTGTTTTCTTTTTTAATTTTTTATAATTTTCTATGTATTTATAAACTATTGAAGTCAAGTAGTAGCTTATTAAAACAAGACTAAGTTGACAAATTTAAAATGAGATGGTTGACTGGACACCGTGGCTCACGCCTATGATCCCAGCACTTTGGGAGACTGAAGCAGGAGAATTGCTTGAGCCCAGGAGTTCAAGAACAGCCTGGACAACACAGTGAGACCACGTCTCCTGGAAGGAAGGAAGGAAGGAAAGAAGGAAGGGAGGGATGGAAGAGATAGCCAATGTGGTGGTATGCGCCTCTTGTCCCAGCTATTCAGAAGACCAAGGTGGAAGGATAGCTTGAGCCCAGGATGTTGAGGTTACAGTGAGCTGTGATTGTTCCACCGTATTCCAACCTGGATGACAGAGTGAGTCTCTAACTGAAAATAAAATAAATAAGATAAAAATAAAATAAAATGGCTATATTTGTTTGCCTTTTTAAAAACAAAAACTGCAATTTCTTACTCTATGAAGAAAAGTAAGCCATATCTTTGATGAAAAAAGAGTCACATGAGACAAAATTCTTGCCTTCTCTCAGTATACAGCTGCTTCTGAATCCTTAAAGGAGAGACTCTAAGCACCTAATGATTGTGCTCTGTGTCATACCGATTCTGAGCTCTTCTATACAATTTATCTGGCTCTACAAGAACTTAAACAGTGTAGAAGCATAAAATGCCTCTAAAACTCTGAAAATAAAACCACAGATTCCATTCAATGGGATATTTATTTCCATTACAAACTTGAGCATTAAAGAAACCAATTTTTGCAGTTTTCACAACATAGTGATTTTTTCCTCCTAAAACTTGTCTTTGGAAAAGTAAAGCCTTTATTAAAATAAGTGTAGAACTAGGAAATATTTTTAAAGCAGTATTTGGAGTACAAATACTCTAAAAATCAAAAGATTTTCATATTCTCTGACTTACTATTTCACTCTGCTCTCTCTCTCTCTATCTCTGTCTTTTCATTCTTTTACCATCAATTCTCTCATCTCTCTCTCTCTCTCTCTCTTTCTGTAATGTGTCTATGGGTATGTGTAAAAGATGACAAATGAAAAATTTTTAAAAATTCCTATAGCTAACTGCCAAGGAAACTCTGCTTATGGCTCAATTTTAGAGGGTTGAGTCTAGACTTCTTTGAGAAGCTGTCTAATCTTGCCAGAAGTACTTTTAAAATGTACACATGATCAATGTCTATTCATTTATAATGATGGGTACTCTTTACTAGACAGTATACTCTGATGACTCATAATAAACATTTTGTCTTAACCAAAAGAAACGACTTAGTTTCCGTGTGATAGTTCAAACAGAAAGATTTAATTATGGTTGAGCTTCTCAGGTAAAATAGATAGCAGGTGAGAATATACTGTAGCTATTTTGGTACTTTGAGTCACACTTTGATCCATCTTGCCCATAAAACAAGAAAACAAGTCAATAAAAATAAATTTAGGTCATGTACTATGTCATATTACTATTTTATAATATTATGACCACTAAAGGAAAAGTATACTTTTTGACTCTGTATTATATAAATCTCTGACAAGAGCTCATTAAATATGAAATATTCAACTGTATAAATTAGAAAACATGAAAAAGGGAACACATCAGAAGATACAAATGCAAATTTTCAGTCAGTCTGATCCTCGTAAAGCAAGTCAGCAGACAGTCTGTTGGGTGTGATTTGCTAGATTAAGTTCAGGGATGCTCTGTCTTCGCCTCCAGGGCCATTACTGACACTGATGCATTTTCAGGGCAGAAGGAAGGTCAGATAACTGAAATACTCTGCTCTCTGGGTAGTTTTTATAGCCACAAAGTCAGTCTGTGCTGGATGTTTGCAATGACATGTCTGCCTGGACTTGCTACCAAAGCTCCATGGATTAGATTTCAGAGTTCTGGTTTTAGCATACAGATATCAAGCAGGATTTTTTCTTTGTCTACTTATATGGGATACATTTGTAGAAAGGACAAAATGTTGATATTACATTATACTGCCTCTTTTCCAGTTAGTTTGCTTGGGACAGGCCCTTAAGAACTCTTCTTGAAAACTATGAAATTAAGTATTAATATTCTCTTTGTTTATCCTGACAATGATAGTAAAGAATGGCTATAGTTCAGTTGTAGTTTATTCAAATTTAAGGACTAGTCACAAAATACTGAAAATCACGCTAATATGTCTTTTTAAAAATCCCGCTTGATATCTGTATTTTGTGACCAGGCCTTAAATTTGAATAAACTACAACTGAACTACAGCCATTCTTTACTATCATTGTCAGGATAAACAAAGAGAATATTAATTTCATAGTTTTCAAGAAGAGTTCATACAGGCCTGTCCCAAGCAAACTAACTGGAAAAGAGGCAGCATAATGTAATATCAACATTATTTCCTTTCTACAAATGTATCCTATACAAGTAGACAAAGAAATACAGACAAGAATGAGCATTACAAGGTCTATTTTAAAATAAATACATATTCATATAAAGACAAGATATTATATTTGTGATATATTATGAACTTCACAGCACCTTGAATGTACTTAGACTCTATCATACTGAGTGATCTATCGTAGAAACAAAGAACTGAGTACCACATGTTCTCACTCATAAGTAGATCTTGAACAATCATCACAATATTATAAGAAAGAGATTGGCAGTGTTGGGAAACTGCCAGAGGAGTGGGAGCACACCTCATCAACAAAGGTACCTGCATAATGAAATTTTGTATACCTAACCCTGAATTGCACCCTACATTTTAAAAGAAAAAAAAAACTTAAAAAAAAGTGCTACTTATTATATGACACTACTGCTACAAAATTAAATACACACATTCATGCACACACCCAGAGGCCTAAAAGAATATACACAAAACTGGTAACAGCGTATACCTCTAGAGAGATGATATATGCTTTAATTCATACCACACTTAAGTAAAATAATGGTGAGAAATATAGTGTAACCATATTGCTCAAATTCTAGTTATTAAATTGAGTACTTATGACTGCATAATACTTATTTTATAAAATATATTATATTTTATAGTTAACAAATTTAAAACTGCAAAGTCATCTAGAACTCAGAGTAACATTTTACTAGGCAATGAATAAAACTGCCTTGTTTTAATACAGTCAACTTTAGGTCTAGGACAGCCATTAACCAGCTATTTAGCTGAGTGAGTCATAAACTGCAGAATCCTCTGTATTCTCAAATAAGTGTGCTATGGTAGAAACACCTGAGGGTCTTTTTTACTCTAGAATCAACAAGTCCAAGTACTTTATCAACAATCTTCATAGACTAAGAAATATCCTGTAGTGTGGGCATTAAGTAGAAACAATGAAATAATCCTAGATTAACCTTGTTCCTCTTTCAATTGGTAACACATTAATAAAAATTTTTAAAATGAACACTATAATTTTTAATGTACTGTTTAAATGAAATACAGTATTTTATTATACTAACAACTAGGAATGTAGGCAGCATAGTCAAACAAACCCTTAAGTTCATATCTATACATAAGTACCCCCAAAAGGATTTAATTTTGCAGTTTCTTCCTTCTTTTTTCTTTATAGTAACCAAAATAAATAAAAGCATAGGCTTTGGAAAGAAAAGTATAAGAAGGGATTTGCCTGGTGCAAGATTATCTCCAACTCAAAAAAACAAATGCATATTTTGACAAAATACTGCTAAAAGAGTCTTTTCTGAAGACAGAAGTAACTTGTTTTCATTCCTAATGCTTGATTTAACAAGACTATTAAATAATTTCATTTATTGTATATATTTGGCTTGGCTTGCAAGGCCGAAATGATGAACCATTCATTTGTTTGTTTGCTTTTTAATTTTATACTCCTACATAATGATCTGCATCATGCAAGGTACTTTCATTGTTGCTTTCTTTTTAGTGCTAATCTCCATTAGCAATAGAGGATGGCATAGAACCCATTTTATCAAGCAATTTTGATGAAGCTGTAGCCCTACAAAAAACTCAAATACAGTCCTTGCTGTGTTCTGTAGTTTTAACCACAATATTTACACCATCCGCATTTTGTTTCATTGTATAGCTCTTTCTCTGTGACATAAAGAGGTACAAAGCATCCATTACCCTCAGACCAGGTCTTAAGTTGTCTTCCTTTTAGAAGTTCTGAAGGAAATCCTGAAAACTTTGCCAAGATATGAAAAGTTTAAATGACATAAATACACGTATGTGTATCCAACAGGCAGCAAAAAGATTCTACAATGCTGACTTGATTTAAGTGTGTATGCTGGATATTATCTCTTCATTCCAGAGGCTATGAAATAATCTGGTGAAAAACATACAGTTTTCATGTCAGATATTGCAATGTTATAGTCTTTGTTATTACTATTAACATGGGAGTTTTGTTTTCCACTTCTACTACTATAGCCTGGCATGAGAAGCTAAACAAACGAAGGCATTAATATCAAAGACTGTGTGCTTTGTCTGAGAAAAGCGTTCTAGTTACTTGATGCCACTAGTAAACCAAATAATAGCATGTGCCATTTTATTTTATTTTTTTATTTTTTTATTTTTTTTCGAGTTGGAGTCTCACTCTGTCGCCCAGACTGGAGTGCAGTGGCCGCTCCCGGCCACCGCAGCCTCAACCTGCTGGGCTCTGGCGATCCTTCCGCCTCAGCCTTCCAAGTAGCCGGAATTACAGGTGCGCACTACCACGCCCAGCTGATTTTTTGATTTACTGTAGAGATGAGGTCTCGCTGCCCAGGCGGGTCTCGAACCCGGGGCTCAGGCAATCCACTCACCTCAGCCTCCCAAAGGCGCAGGATTACAGGCCGAGCCACCGAGCCCGGCTGCATGTGCCATTTTAAAGTAAAAGAATATTTTTTTTAAATCACCGGATGTACTCTACTATTAGGAATACAATTCAAAAAGACAAAAAAAAATGAAACAAACCAGAAATAGCTCGATCTTTTTATACTTAGTCTTCTGGGACAAAATGGACCCATTTGCAGCCAAGCAAAGCAGTAGTGTACATGCTGATGGGAAAATGCATGCAGATGCCACATGGGTGCGTTAACCACCCCCCCCACCCCTTGGCATAGTTGATGTAGACATGCCCTTAGGGATCCTTATAAGACCTATCTGTTCAATCAAGCATTTGCTTAATTGTATCAAATGCCTGGCAAATGCAATGTCAGTTAATAGATAATAGATATGTAAATGCTGTTTGTGTTCTTGTAAATATGCCCAGGGGCTTTACAATAAACACATCACATTTCTAAAAAAATATTTTTCTGTTGGGATAAAATGATAGCCTTGCTGGCAGCAACAGTTCTCCCTCATGATAGCACAAACTATTATAATATTCAATATTTTATTGCATAACAGTATTATTTAGATTTGGGCTACTCATTGATTTTCTGATTATCTTGATCTCCATACTTGTAATTAGGTATGGTCTTATAAGAGAAACAAGCAGTATACTCATGCTTCCTCATTACACACATCCCAAACATATACTAAGTAACATGATTCAGTGAGGAGCACATAGCCTGTAGAGCAAGCTTCAGCTGAGCACCTATCTCACTATACACTGAGTATGAAACTTTTGGGCATTCATCCATACATAGGCCTCAGTTCTCTCTTGTGGTTTGGTCCCGTAATGTTATGAAGAATTTGAAATATTGAAGCACTAAGTACCTTAGTCCTTCAATAGATACCTATTCCTTTTTCTTCTTCACATATTTTATTTCACATACTCCTTTTTCTTCTTCACATACTCATCTATTTGCAAGATCTCAGGTTACATGATCAGAGAAATTAGACTACCTCTTGCTTTAAGCTGTTGGTGACACTAACTGACAAGTGTTGAGAATTAAGTTCTTAATACTCTCTTTCCCTCTGTGATGCAAAACTATTATCAGTGACACATTTGACAACTCTGAGGGAAATTGATGCCAAAATGTTTTTAGGAGTTGTTAGATTGACAGTTCAGAAACAGAGTAGTCCTCTCCAGGTTTTATGACAGGAAATCTGTATAGCTTCTTTTCTCCACTTTTAAAATATCCTTTAAGAATCTTTCTCTTTTACTTTAGACATAGATAGAAAATCTTAAGCGCATATAGCGCATAAAATACCTAAGTGGGGCTTGGCAATCTCTTCAGGTGTTATGAAATACATCAATTTTGATACTGGCGGCTCATCTGCTATAAATAATATTTTTTGCCAATTTTTATTTCCTTCATACTGACCACATTACTTCCATACTCCTTAGATGTGGAACACAAATGTTGTTTAAGAAGAGCAAATTTTCATATAGATCAATAATTCACCTGAGGAAAAAAGAAATTACAATTTCTTCCTTTTTAAGGGTCAATAGTTTAGATTATACAGGAGGGAGGACTAAAAAAAGCTGGAATTTATTTATAAAAGACTGTGTATTTATTCTTACATGTTTAAACCTTAGCCACCTTCAAAGGACTCTTCCTTTGATGAAATACACCTATTGAGATGCTTTTTCCACTGTTCAAAACAATTTTTGAATGCATGTTTTGATGCCTTTTAACTGTGCTTCTGCCATTTTTTTTGTTTCCTTTCTTCCACAGCAGCAAAACATCTTACTTTGAGCATTTTTTTTTCATTCAGGGAACCAAAATAAAAGGTGCTAGGGGAAAGATAGGGTGCTCAGGGAGGGTAGGGCACAAGGGTCAGTCTTTGGTTAAAAACTGCTGAACATTCAGCACAATGTGAAAAGGTGCATTCTTGAATCACCCATCATGAAATGGACAAACATATTCAAAGAATCTCCAGGCCAGAGGAGGTGGCTCACAAACTGTAATCCCAGCACTTTGAAGATGGAAGCGAGTGGATTGGAGAGCCAAGGAGTTCGAGATCAGCCTGGACAATTTGGTGAGACCTTGTCTCTACAATAAATCAAGAAAAATTAGACGAGTGTGGTGGTACATGCCTATAGATCCAGCTACTTGGAAGGCTGAGGCAGAGGGATCAACTGAGCCTAGCAGGTCAAGGCTGTGGTGGGCGTGAGCATGCCACTGCTCTCAAACCTGAGCAACATAGTGAGATTCCAACTCAAAAAGAAAAAAGATAATAATCAACAAAAATTCACTGAAATTGAATACAGTCTTTCACAATAGGGTTCAATGCTGACTGGTACACTGACGAAGATGGATTCATAATGCAGGAGGCCTGTTCTACGAGAGGACCACCTTTCAAAAAACAATGACTTTTTTTGGAGTTCCCCCTTGTATGTTAGGTTGAAATGGCATAGCCTATCTTCAGCAGTAAAACTGAACACTAAGCGTCCCTAGACAGGGACTCCCCATAAGGTAGGAAGACTCTAAACAAGCTCAATGACAATTAGATGGGATGCTTCAGGAAATAGCTTCCTATTGGTGCTGGGCTTCTCTCTTTCTATAAGGTTATCACTCCAGATCTCCTTCATAAGCAATGATTATGTTTGTGACTAAACAAATAATCTTATATGTAATTCTTAATAGCATGGCTTGGTGGAAGACAATGATACATAAGCTTAACGTTGAAAATAATTTTTCTTTTTTTAAAGCCTTCTGTCCCATGAGAAACCACTGCTAAACTAGTAATGTCATCACCAAAGCTGTGGTCAGGTCTGACATGAAATAGGGTGACTGTCTGTCGATAACAGAAACCATCAGTTTCAGCACCTTGGCAGCAATAATACAGAGATTGGCAACAATGAGCGGGGAGTGTTCCAACATGGCGGCCTGCCAGTCATTGTGGCTCCCAGTCTGCATGCACCAGCACCATGCAGTAGCTCCTCAGAGAGCAAGGTGACCTTGATTTCATATGGGAGTGGCGGGACATGACTCAACTGACACCCAGCAGTGAGGCAAGGAGCCAGCTGCTTGATGTTCTCACATCAGTGCTAGAGATGGTGCTGGTGACCAAATGTGAAAAATAGTATAAAATTTGGATTAAAAAATGCATCTTCCAGATTTGGAAGCAGCATCAGTAGAAAACTCAGATCCCTGGCTTCTGGTAGTGGTTGTGAATCATTCTCTCAAAATGCATTCATGTTACAATGCCGAGGAAAAGTGACCAGCATCCACATTATAAACCTTTTTGTAGGGTGAGACTTACCCTATGAAAGATGTATTTCTAGTTCTACAATGGAGTTTGGGAGTTGGGTTAATTTCATTATTCTAAAAGATTATTGAATCAGGATTAAGTCACACTTCCAGTTTCAAATAATTGTGAAGAGTAGCTTATGTTAGTTACCTAATATTTCAGAAAAAAGGGTGAAGTTAGAAATCTAACTTTTCTTCTTGTCCCACTTGGGATTACTCCTGTCACCTGGGATTATATTCAGCAATTTGACTGGAACTGGAAGAGCCAAAATGACCTCACTCTATCTGGAGTCACGTGAGTATGTTTTGACAACACTCCTAGATTTTTAGAAGCTTTTATTCTGGATAAGAATGTTTACTTGACACCACCTCATGTCTCTGAGAAGTCTTAACAAAAGGTTTTATAGACACCCCTTTTAGTCCTAGGATAAGAGACTATTTTATTTTCTAACCAAAGAAACATTGGTTCTCATCATTTCCCCCAAACTCTGCTAATTGTACAATTCTATTTTTAGATCATCTCTTTCTTCTTTCTGATCAGATGATACCAAAAGAAGCCAACTGGCATTTTCAACACTCTAAAAGCTACCATAAACAGATCCAATAGTTCTCACGAGCAGCCATCTTCCAAATTGCCCCAGGCAACATTTTGGCCAATTTTTCTGCCACCATGTAAGACACATTGCCTTTTCTCCACCTCTGATGGCTTTGTTTGTTTGTTTTTTCTAATTTGCAGTAACAACCTCCTTCTAGATTCTTCCTATCATTAATTTCCAAATTCAGTGTTACATGTTTTAGGTTTTTCAAATTTATTATTACAGTACCATGCCACTTGCATGTACCCATTTCTACACATTGCATTTAAAAAAGGATTCGCAAACTTAGTAGCGTAAAACAATAATAACACATTATTTCTCGAGATTTAATTGTGTGTTTCTTTCATTGGCCTTTCCTGGGGCCACTCATGTGACTCAGTCATCTAAAAACCTTGGCTAGATCTGAGGTCATAGGTCTCTGGCCTTGGCTTTGATGGTTGGAATGAGTGTGATACTGGGCCTTGTTCGCCACATGGTTTTTTTATTCCAGGCATTATCACAGTGAAGATAGAAGCTTTCACATCTGTGTATCACTCTGTGAGAATGGAAAGTTTATAGTGATATGTGTGGGAACACTCTGTCAAAGGAGTCAGCAGTCAGAAAAAAAAAAATAGCAGCATGTCACAAAAGAAAGTGAGGACAAGCTGTGACCTGTCAGACACCTCTGCTTTAGTCCCTCGTTGCATCTGACCTACACAAACTTCAGAGAGTAATATATACTGCTTCAGTTCTGCTGTCCAAGTCACATGCACGTTTTTATTCAGCCAACTATAACCTGGAACCATTCTTAAAAGGGAACTCTGGGAAATAGAGATTACAGCTTAATCATGTTGAAACGATTAAAACCACTGTATGTTCTTGTTCAAATATATTTAGTTTTTCTGAGTCTCACTTCCCTCAACTAAAAAAAAATAGAATATTACTGTAGTAAGGTCATAGCAAGAAACAGATGAAATACTCAAAGGTAGAGGATCTGATACAGGTACAAATTGTCAAAGTTGGACAGAATTTAAGGAATCATGAAGGGCTGTGAATTTACTAATTGTCAAAGTTGGACAGAGTTTAGGCAATCGTGACGGACTGTGAAGAAACCAGAAAATAACAACAGTAGTAAAGTATTTTCACTCCCGGTTGAAGGGGCAAAAAGAGATAACAACATTAAAGAAGACTAAATATAAATAACTTAGGGCCATGAGGAAAACGGTCACCTAATAGGAGTTTCAAACAGATTGCAGCAGCACTCTCAGAACTAGAGCCAGGCAGACAATGAGCAAAAAGAACTCCTGTTATCCAATCTTCCAACTTCCATTGCCTAAATCCAATCAAAAGTGTTCAAGGATCTTGGATGATGCAGTCTCTACAGGTTATATTTTCTTGGAGAAAAGCAAAAGGCACAGAAGGGCAAGAAATGAATATAAACCAGAAAACAAGAAAAAAATGGGCACTATCTATCTTCTTTTTCCTATTCAGTGGATATGTGGCAGATACAGGACCTTGGTCTATGGGACCTTGCATGGAAATAGAGGTGAAGGAGTTAAAGCCTTAATAAGAAATATGTTGGCAGGTCCAATTAGATACTTCTGCATGAAATCAAGGTGATCTGAAGATTCTGTCAGATAATGATAGAAAGTCAGAGGACAATTATATATATATCTCTGTAAAAGGAGAAGTCAGGAATGCCCTCTCATTTCTCAGCATGGGTTCTAAGTAGAGAGAAAAATAGTAATAAAAATTTCCTTTAGAACTCCTACGAAATTTTTATTCAAGAAATTATGTGCAGAACTCATCTTATTTGTGTGACCTGTAAAATTTTGAGGATAATGTTTTATAAATTGATTTTTTTTTTTTTTTTTTTTTTGAGTTGGAGTCTCACTCTGTCACCCAGACTGGAGTGCAGTGGCCGCTCCCGGCCACCGCAGCCTCGACCTGCTGGGCTCCGGCAATCCTTCCCGCCTCAGCCTTCTGAGTAACTGGAACTACAGGCGCGCGCTACCACTCCCAGCTGGTTTTTTGATTCATTGTAGAGATGAAGTCTCACCAAGTTGCCCAGGCGGGTCTTGAACCCACGGGCTCAGGCAATCCACTCACCTCAGCCTCCCAAAGGCGCGGGATTACAGGCTGAGCCACCGAGCCTGGCTATAAATTGATTTTACATTGATGCTTCTCCACAGAAGTCTACCTATATCCCTGCTGGATTAACTCATCTTAAACTCAAGATTCAAACTGATCTAAAAAAATTAAGTCCGAGAAGCATGAATCCACAATCACATTAACTTCAGGTAGTAGGAAAGAGGCTGTTATGAGCAAGAATCCACATGGAGAGCAGTTGGAAGGTTTTGATTCTATGGAATCAAAACTGCAGGCTGTAGATACTGAAATTACTAGCTATAGGCTTGAAAAATAAGTAAAATACATTTATTAGATGCAAACATAAAAAAATGAACAAGTATTACAAAGAAAAATGCTTATATTTAAATTAGCCAGGTCAATTAAAAAAAAGAATTATATGGAGGAAAAACTATAATTAAAATGCAAATTGAAATAATTGTTCAGTCAGAAGACTAGGACATCACTTAGGTGAGCTGGAAGATTGATGCAGTAAATAAATATAGGGAACTATATGAGAGGAAAACACTTCAAAGTTGTAGAGGAAAGGCTTAATATAAGCTCATAGGAGTCTGAGGAAACAGCAGAGAAGGGAAGAGTACATTACTAAAAGTACAATGGCTGAAATATTTTAAAAAATGATTTAAAATGCCATTTTTAGAGTCACAAAACTCTAACACACACCTAGATGCACAGTAATGAAAACCAAAAACCAAAGGAAGAACTTAAATGCATCTATAGAGAAAAGAACACTCAAAAAATAAAAGACAACAAACATTTAGAAATCTAAACATAATGAGATATTATCTTCAATGAGCTGAGAGAATGGGATATACTATCAACTTAGAATTCTACAATGAGAAAAGTTGTCTTTCAAAAATAAAAGCAAAATAAAAATATTTTAGAAGAATTAAATCCGTGAGACCTTACTACTAACTGATCGACACTAAAGGAACTCCTTATAAATAACACGTTAGGTAGAGAAGCAAAATGACCCCCATATAGAAAGTCTATAATAAAAGAAAGAATCATTAAAAAATGAAAATGTTAAATATGAATGTTCAAAATACTAAACAAATAGCAGTAATGTCTTTGTAGCATAAAGCCAAGTTAAAGCAAAAGCACTAAATACTATATGAAAGAAAATGGAAACTTATCATGAGGGTAAAATATAGATTAAATATTTACTGTGTTAAGTAAAATATTTACATTTAAATCACATTGAAAATACTAAAAACTAAGTGTATATTTTCATACTAGTAATAGGAAAAAAATAATATGGAAGAGAAGTCCAGACAACCCAAAAGAAGAGAAAAGAAGAAAAAGAATGAGAAGGAAAGAATGAGGAGATGAGAAGAGGAAGGTTAAATGGATAGTAGCAAATAGTTCAACAGAAATAGGTCCAAATATGTTGAAATAGGAAACAGTAGAAATAGATGTAATTATTCAGTTAAGACATTAACAAAACAAAACCCAGCTATACTGTGTTTACAACAGCAGCATCTAAAATATGTTATCATGGTCAACCCCTTCGGGTCCCCTCCCACTGTGGGAGTTTTTCTGTTTGCTCAATAAATCCTGCTTTCAAAAAAAAAAAAAAAATAGCTATCATGATAGATCAAGCAGAAAAAAAACTATTAATTATATAGTAAGTTTAAACAGCGCACACATTTAGTAAAGATGGGGGTAACCCCTTCGGGTCCCCTCCCACTGTGAGGAGCTTCTCTGTCCTCAATAAATTCTGCTTTCTCACTCCGGCTGTCTGTGTCCCTCATTCTTCCTGGGCGAGACAAGAACCTCAACCTTGAAGAGTTGCAACCTGAAGAGCTGCAGAAGATTGTCCTGAGACAATGTCTTCCTACTAAAAAGAATTAATATGACTAACAAAAAAAAATTTTTTTTAAAGATGAAGCATGCATTTAATAAAAATTAAAACAATATTAATTTTATAATTTGGTAGTAAATATATTTAATTCTGAAAGTTACTCCACAGATCAGTGGGACTATGGGGGACTTACAGTTTTCTTCAAACTTGTTTGTATTTGCCAAATTTTTCTACAGATATGCTTAGAAAACAAGGAAATAAAATAGTCATCTCACTTTGGAAATGTACTAGTTTTTTAGAGAATGTTATTTCCTTTTCCTGTGCTTAAGGGAGTTTAAATTACTAGTTAGAATATAGTTTATTTTGGGTGTCAAAATAACCAGGTTTTTTTTAATACTTAAAAAAAAAAATAGGAAAGAAGCAAAGTGGTATTAAGCTAAAAAAACACTCAAACTTGGTAATATTTTGAAATTGTCAAGTGGGGTGTAAGCTTTTTAATAAAAGTGAAAAGATTAGGCAAGTGAAAGGAACAAAAAGAATAAGGAACAAAAATAGGAGTTATGTATCGATCTATTACTATGTGCCATAAATTTTATTATGATATTTAATTTCATTTGACAATGCTCTAAGGTGTATTATATAATTATCCCCATACTGCAAATGAAGAAATCACTGAGATCTATAGTTTCCAGTAAACTAGTTAGTGTTTAAGCAAGAACATGTAATCTAAGGGAAAAAAATCACCTGCTGTGAGGTTCACTGCAACTGTAAGATACCATCTTCTTGTAGTGACAAGAAAAATAGCATATAGTTATGTAGTCAACAGTATGACAGTCTCCTACATAACATTAGAATACACGTTAAAAAGCATTTTGTGCTCTAGAGCTTTTTCAAACTGTAGAAGTGCTTCTCTTCTTCTCACTCCAAGGTGTTACCTTCTAATCCTAATCCCGTGTCTATAAAATGTCTTTCATTTTTTTTCTTTCTAATTAGTAAACTGACAATAATTAATGAAAGCCTAAGAGATGGGGGGGGCTATTTGTTAGGAACATGAGAAGTATTTTGACAAAACTTATTAAAATAATTATTTCACACACAAGTTCACAAATCCTTAGTGAAGCTCAATCTAAAATTATAGGTTGCAATTACTCTACCTCTAAATTTATACTTCTACATCTAGACCTATGTTTTCTACTCCAGGGAAATTGTGAAATCATGATTTACATTTCACTCAAATTTCTCATTTGTTTGAGAATCATAGCACCTGAACATTATTTTCAAGGCAGCAAGTAACAAATGATAATGCAGAGTCAAAAGAGAAAAACTAAGAAAAAAAAAATTTACCACTAGTAAGCCTAAGCTATTGAGAATAATGGAAATAACAATTTTATATACAGAATCTTTCTATGAGTCTCATCACATTTTATGGTTCAGTATTTATTGGGGGAAGGTCAAAGACCCAGGGAGAAAATCAGGCATATGATCCCCCATTACTAATTATATTATAAAGCAGTCCAGATGAATTATGCCGTGCTTGTCAGACATCAGACTCCTAGAAAGGATCACTGGCCCCTGAACTATAGAGCTGTTTATGTTTTATGACTGGAGAAATTTCAACCCCAATTCTGGTGAGAAGATGGACAGGGATCTAACAGTAACATGACTCACCCCAATTCTGGTGAGAAGATGGGCTGGGATCTAACAGCAATATGACTTATTCTACTATTATATATCTCCTGAGAGAGCATAAAAACTTCTGCCTTAGGTCAGTTTTGCTAGATGCAGAGCCTGAAACATGGACTCTTGAGCAAATGATTTATGGGGAGACTGATCACCACTGAATCCAGTACAACAGTAATAGGATTTAACTGAGAAATAAACTAGGTAAAGAAGAAAGTTCAGCTGAAGTCTAACCTAAGCCTTATCTAATGTGTAATGCAGTAACTGCACATCTAAGAGGACTTGCGCATATTTACCTATTCCAAAGAAGTCACCTGGAACTCCGGCAGGAAAAGACATTGGTTTATTAGAACTTATGGGACACACTAAAGGCAGCAGGTTAGTGAAGAACCTGGACCTTGGGACTGTATAGCAAGCGGTTTTATAATCAAAGCAATCAAATTAATCATTCAAATTCCTATCCAGTGTGTATAATTACATTGATTAAGAGTGACAAATATATTGTTTCAGTTTGGCTTGGTCAGCTTATCCCTTGACTCACCACTAGGAACATGCATACCCTTCAGAGACTAGCCTTGGTCAGAGGCTACTCCCTAAGAGAAGGGACCGAAAGAAGCCAGGTGTAGGGGGAAACAGTCTATGTCCAGACAAAAGCTCATAAACAGGAATGCTGGGATTTGACTGATGCTGCAGAGTTGTCCTAACTTGAGATATAGGCCTGATCATTTACAGTCAGTTTCCATTAGAAACTTGCTATTAGCTACCTCTGAGAGGTCTTTACCACTCTAATATTTTTCTGGGTGAATCATTCCCTTTAGTCAAGGTCAATTCTCAGGAGAAGAATGCTGCAGTGAACTATTGATAACCAACATTCAAACAACAGAAACCTGAAGACTATAGACTGATAAAAGAGGTATGGCCGGGCTCGGTGGCTCAGACTGTAATCCCAGCACTTTGGGAGGCTGAGGTGAGTGGACTGCCTGAGCCTGAGGGTTCGAGACCCGCCTGGGCAACTTGGCGAGACCTCATCTCTACAATAAATCAAAAATTAGCAGGGCATGGTAGCGAATGCCTTTAATTCCAGCTACTCGGAAGGCTGAGGCGGAAGGATCACCGGAGCCCAGCAGGTCAAGGCTGCGGTGGCCGGGAGCGGCCACTGCACTCCAGTCTGGGCGACAGAGTGAGACTCCAACTCAAAAAAAAAAAGAGAGAGAGATCTGAGTGGGGCAACAGCAGTGTCTACTATACTCTCCCATTGCCTTTTAATAATAGAGTCCCAGGAGCTTTTTAGAGGACACCCCATTGCACATTCTTCAGTATCCTCATCGAATATGTTGTAGGAACATAATTTTGAGGTCTACACATCTTCATCCTTTAGATTGTTCATATTCTCCCCTAATATTGTTTCTATCTTATGCGCTATTTAGAAGAACTGTATCGGTCATCTTTCCAATATCCACATAGCAGAGTCAAAATAGTATTTTCTACAGAGATAAAGATAAAGAATTTCGCCAGATTCTAAAGGACTGTGTCAGTTCAAGTCCTTGGAGAAGCAGATATCAAAATGGTCTTAGCAGAGTAAGAGCTTTTGGAGAAAGTGCCTGCTAAAGATAAAGGGAAACAAGCAGGAATAGAGAGGGCAAACATTCAAACCATTGAGCAGCCTACTTGTGAAATAGAAGAAGTAAAGATGGGTTAGACAGGAAAATCTTCATACTTGAGTGCATTTCTAAGTAATTTTCAGCCAGGACGGTGGGAGGTTCTCAAGCTCACTGGTAGATTTAGAGAAAAAAAAAAAAAAGGATGCCCAGACAACAACAAATAACTTTTTAGTATCAGTTTTTTTTACACCACCTATCCTAGCTAATTTACTACTATTATTATTATTGTATTATTTGTAAAGATAAGGTCTCACTATGTTGCCCAGGCTGGTCTTGAACTCCTGGGCTCAAATGATCCTGCTACCTCAGCCTCCCAAAGTGCTGAGATTACAGGCGTGAGCCACTGTGCCCAGCCAGTAGTATAAGTATTTTATAAAATTGTATATACTTACACAAAACAATTACAAATTGTTGATATAAAATTCAAATTTAGTTGGGTTTAATCTGCATTTTATCTGGCAACCCTTATTTTAGGAATTCTGTCAGGAATGAACTAGCCCTAGTACCTCCACTGTGTTCAGTCATTGCCAAAGAACAACCAAAGTAAGTGAAGCCTTGATGCAAACACTATAATTGAGGCAGTAGATGAGACTGTCAGTCAACCATGCTCCTCACAATAGGTTATACTGAAGGAAATTTGAGCAACATAATTCCATAGTCTTATAGACAATACACAGAAAATCTAGGAGCATTTAGACACATTTCCTAAAGTTTGGCGACTTTTAATGGTCTAGTGCTAGACTCTTGTCTGAAAAACAGAGTTCAAGGGGTGGGCTGACTACCAGCTAATGGTCGAGTCAAGACAGATTTGGTTGCTTTGAATAACTGCACTTCCAGAGTCTGTTCTGACAAAGAATGTGTGAGTATTTTATTTGTGCAAGTGTAAGCCAGAGAGAGAAAGATTCCAGTGTAGGGTAATACTTCCATCATTTTTGACATTGTCCATCAAAGATAACTACAATGAGTAGACTTGGAAAGGAGACTTAGTGATATCACCTATCAACAAAAAGTCAGAGATGAATTATTTGAATCAAAATGTGTAAGTGAGAGGTTCCAGGAATTAGGTACAAACAACCACCATCTCAGTAGTTTATAGTAAGAAAATGTATTTCTTGTTCCTTTAATAATGGCTATACAGGCTTCATCTGTGGCTTGGTTGGATTCTGGGGCTCCAGCTATCTTTTCATTTCAGAATCCAGATTTCATGAGGAAAAATATTGAGGGTATGCGGCTCTCATGACAAACAACAGATCCTTGAGGGTCTGGACTGTAGCACACATGCTCCACGAAGCCTCCACTCAGAATTGCCACTTCTGCCTTTTCCAAAGTTCAAAGCAAACTGTATGGACAAGCCTAAAGCTATTGGGATGAAGTGCTTACTGGAAGTACTAGGAAGTCACATAGCAAAGGACACAGACAAATTGTCCCATCTCAACAAAGACATTTATTTTGGAAGTGTAATGAGTTGAATTGTGTCTCCCACCTCCAATAATATATTTTGGAGTTATAACTCACTACCTCATAATATGGTCTTATTTGAAAACAGGATTTTTAGAGATATTATCAATTAAAATGAGGTCATTAGTGAGTGCTCTAATACCATATGACTGTGTCCCTATAAAAAAGTGAAAATTTAGATACTGAGAAACACACACACATGAATGCCAAGTGAAAATGAAGATCTTCACAGGCAGAGATCAGAATAATGTGTCTACAAGTCCGGGAAAGTCAATGGTTGTCAAAAAATCACCAGAAGCTTGGAGAGAAGCCTAGAACAGATTGTCCCTCTCAGTGCCTATGAAGAAACCAATCCTGCAGACACCTTGATCTCAGACTTCTAGTATCAAAAACACTGAGAGAATACATTTCTGTTGTTTAAATTACCAAGTTTGTTATACTTTGTTACAGCAGCCTTAGAACACCAGTACAGGAATAATAATCTGAAATGTGCCAAGTACAGAAAGTGACCAAGCCAAATCATCACTGCTATCCATGGTAAAAGAGTCTCTCCTAGTTTTCTTCTTCTCGTTTCTCTTAACATAGCAACCTTTAAGGGGTCAGTTAACACCAGCACTCCTCACTCCTCCTCATTTAATCTGGGCCTAGAGAAAGCTTCTAATTTATATGAGTCCAAATTTTGACAACATATAAGAATGGACAATTCCATTACTGCATTAAGTCCATGTTTTGTCACAAAGTGACCAGAAGTCTTCATAATACCTGATAGATGGCGTGTCATAGGCACTGATGAAGGGTCTCATTCAGGACCACAGAAAAAATTTAGGCTTCAGAGCAGTTTTAAAGAGCCAATGGGGAAACCAAAGTTAAGCAGCTGTAATTATATTGAAGAGTTGTGATTGAAAAAACACACACAAATTTTACAAATGAAAAAACTCAAACGTGGAGATTGTAAATTAGTTGCTTAAGGTCAAACAGCTAATAATAAGTGGCAGAGCTGAGACTATATCCAGATTCTTCCCATCTCTGTTTAATTTCCACTAAAGTCTGCTGACTCATCGTGTAGACAACAGAGTTATTTTTAGACTACCTTGTTTTTCAGGTAGGCACATTGGAAAACAGTTGGGTAGTTCTTCAAAATGATAAACCATATGACCCAGCAATTTTACTTTTTGTTATATATTCAAGAGAAATAAAAACGTATATTCATACAAAAACGTATACACAACTCTTCATAGCTACATTTTTCATAATAGCCAAAAGAGTGAAAACAATCCAAATGTCCATCAACTGATGAACAGACAAACACAATATGGTATACCACACAATGGAATATTATTCAGCATTAAAAAGGAGTAAAGTACTAAGACATGCTGCAACATCCATGAAAGCATTACACTAAAACAGAAGATTACAATTGACTACATATATGATTCCATCTATATGAAATGTCCAGAATAAGCAAATCTTTTTAAAATTTGTTTGTTTGTTTGTTTGTTTGTTTGAGATGGTGGTCTCCTTTGTCACTTATGCTGAAATATAGTGGCACGATCAGGGCTCACTGCAGCCGCAATCTCCTGGGTTCAGGTGATTGTTTCGCCTCAGCCTCCTGCGTAGCTGGGTCCACAGGCATGAGCCACAATGTTTGGCTGTTTCATTTGTTTTCCCTGAGACATGGTCTCACCATTTTGCCTAGGCTGATCTTGAATTCCGGGACTCAAGCAATCCTCCCACCTCCACCTCCCAAAGTGCTGGGATTACAGGAGTGAGCCACTGTACCCAGCCCAGAATAAGTAAATTTATAGATTCAGGAAATAGATTAGAAACTGCCTATGATGGAAGGAGATATGTGTAATAAGAAGTGACTTCGAATACATAGGTTCTTTTTGGGGGAGATTAAAACATTCTGAATTTACTGGTGATGGTTACACAACTCTGTCAAAATACTCAAAACCATCGAATTGTATAATTTAAATGGGTGAATTTTATAGTGTATGAAATGTCTCAGTAAATATGCCTTTTTAATCTAACACAAGCTTATTCTATAACATTGTTATCATCAAATATAAGGAAATCTTGGAACTGTTTACTAATTTAAATCTTCCCACAATGTTCTGTTTTGGTCTGCAACTTGGGCAAAACCTTAGAGCATACTCAGTGGAAAGTATGTCATTTTTCTCAAAGATTTGTCATACTACAAATACCAAAAGGGATGTTTTTCAGGATGCAAGTGCATTGAGCTTTTCATACCAAAACCAAAGTATTTTCACCACTCTAAGATATTTTAATGAACCTGAATTTATATCTTGCCCTCATATATTCATGTCTCATGACAGTCCTGAGCAGCCTCACCCCCAGTAGATATCATTTATGAATTAAAACTTTAAATGTGGTACTTAAGCATTATAAGAAATAATGGCCTTTAGATACCCAAAGTAGACTTGGAAGGTATTCTAAAATCAATAGAGTTAATGTAAATAATATTACTGACAAGATATTACAAAGATATTTTTGCCTTCAGTCTCTTTGACCTTAATATGCGTCTAGGCGGCATTGATTACCTTTATCGGTGAAATTTTTGCTTCTCTTGATTCTATTTTATACTGACATTTTGTAAAAAAAACACAATGTTCTCTGCATTTCCTTTCATTTTTCCTTCCATCAATTCTCCTAAACCCATGAAAATTAGAACCTTCTAATATAGAAATCTTTGAGAGAGCTCTTTCTCCCTCTTGTCTCTCTCTCTTTTCTCCCTCTCTGATGCATGATCTTTTAAGCTCTCTCTTTAAGCAAGAGGCACTAATTACCTAACAAAAGAAAAACAATAGTTGAAAACAAAGCACCACATAAGAAAGAGAAAATGTAATTTGCAATGTGGTATAATAGTAAAAATAATTAAATGAATACAAAAAATTTCAAAATACTATTTCATACTGATATTGTTTGAAAAAAATATAGTAAATGGAGGCATCATGGTTTGGGGGTTGTAATATGAGCTTTTACCCCTAAAAGGCCTGGAGCTAAAGTCTTAAACTGTCACTCTAAATACTTTATCTCAGAAAACTTGATGCCTTCTTTAAACTTCAGTAGTCTCATGTAATATGTTGATAAATATTAGACTTCTGTGAGCATGTGTTGTCTGATGGTGCTCGTTTAAATTAAGTGATATTTCTGTTCCCAGAATTTATAACAAGAATTAACAGTTGAAAACAAAAGGAGCCGGCTCGGTGGCTCAGCCTGTAATCCCGCGCCTTTGGGAGGCTGAGG
>NW_007259538.1:292194-364463 GCF_000164805.1 Carlito syrichta | reverse complement strand
TCCAGTCTGGGCGACAGAGTGAGACTCCAACTCAAAAAATAAATAAATAAATAAATAAGAAAGAAAGAAAGAAAGAAAACAAAAGGAATTAAGAAATGCATTCTACATCTAGTGATTTTTTTAGCCTTGGACACAGTCTCTATTTCACAGGACTTTTTGAGATATATTATTTGAGAAGAACTAACACAATAACATTTATCCCTGACATACACACACACACACTCTCACACACACACACACACACACACACACACACACACACTCACACACACACCTCCTCACATACGCTAAATCATAGTGCTATGATAATTTCTGAAAGTAGAATATCTGCGTCAGTGAATGTGTTTGTTCAGCTGCCAGAAGTTGCTAAAACATGGAGAACGTGGCAGCAAAGACATGTGGGAGCAGAGAGAGAGGCCTGGTATGCCCATCAGAGACCTGGTTACAATATGTGTTTCCATATGAGTCCAGTACATAGTGCAGAAGGTGTCTGAGAATTAAGATCACTCGAGCACTCTCTAAGGAACTAATACATGCACTCCTGCTCCCTAAAACAATGCCTTCCCAAATTTCCATTTGTCCAGCTCTACTGGGGCTCTCAAATAGAGTATTGCACTGTGTTTGTAATTTTTACTTCAAATTATTTACTCTTTATGTTGTTACAGGAAAGGATGATTTCATTATTAACATGTCTTATATCTGGATATAGTTTGCATGTATGAAAACTACCATTTCTGAGGTTCACTTTGACTTATATTACTTTTTTAAATGGTATATTGTTGTAGTAGTTTCTCAGTAGATTATCTCTATATTAGTTTCCTACTGATTAACAAATTGCCATAAAATTTGTGGCATAAAATAACACAAATTTATTATCTTATAGCTCTGGTGACCAAAAGTCTGAAAATAGTTTTACTGGACTAAAGTCAAGATACAAGTATTGGCAGGATTGGTTCTTTCTGGAGTCTTGAGAAATAATGTTTCCTTGACTATTTTAGCTTCTTGGAGCAGTCCACATCCTTGGGCTCATAGCACCCTTCTTCTGTCTTTAAGCCCGCAGTAGAGCATCTTCACATTTCTTTCTCTCTGTCCTTTTGGCTCCTTGTTATCCCATCTTCTATCTGACACTGACTTCTGCATCTCTCTTATAAGGACCCTTGTGATTACATTCAATCCATCCAGAATATCAGGATAATTTCCCTACCTCAAGATTCTTAACATCACACCTGCAAAATCATTTTGCCAGGTAAGGTTTCATTTTCAGACATTCCACTGATTAGACTGTGGCCACAAACTGGGATCATTATTTAGCCTACCCTACATTGATTTCCTAGATAGCCTCTGCTCTAATTTGAAACTAGAAATAATTTGACCTCTTTCTTTAAATTAATGTTTGGTTTCTTAGTCTTGTCCAACTGACTTGAATAAATCAGACCAGTAAAATATACAATAACTGTAGCAATAATGGGCATACTGTGACTGTAATGATAGTGGACATTCTGTGAGTTTGATATTAAAAACCTGCATCCAGTATATTTACACTAAGTTGGATGCTGCAACTGAGGCAGATAGCAAGAAGAGAGATATAATCCATATTAAGCAAGAGTATATTACAACCAGTTTTATTCAGTGCTTTTGACAAAAAAAGTTTGAATCATAATGTATGTACTATCAACAGCTATAAAATGGCCATATAATTTATGTCAGTGTATTTATTTCCTGATAATTATAACATTTTTCTATTACAACATTTTGAGTTTCCTTGAGTCAATCTTACTTAGCATATTTTTGAATTCTGAGTGTTCATATTTTAGTATTATTGCATAATACACATTGAGATTGGTCATTAGTTGCATGTGTATTTGTGTGTATGTGCGTGCGCTTGTGTGTATGTGTATGTGTGTGTGTGGATCAATAAAAAAACTTTAGATTTCTTACCTTTTCAATATTCTAGAGCAATAGAAAAGAACTAGCATTTTATACTTTTTAAAGATGGCTACAGTTTCTTTTGAAAATCGACCAGTGCTTTTTAGGAGTAGCTCTTTGAAAAGTTTCTGTTTTTATCCCATGTTAATCAGTTCACTTAGTCATCTTTGATGTGGTCAAGTAAATTCTATTTCCATATGATTTTTTTCTAGAAAAGTATTCATTTCATTTATATTTATTTTCTTATATTTGCATGAAATTGTTCAAAATAGACTATTTTTATTAAATGTGATGAAATTTAGAATTACTAAAAATAAAATGTTTCTCCTGATTCTTGCAAAAACATTTAACCAAAACTATCCAAAAGGAAGCAGTGTCTTATAATATAGGACATTTTACAAGAAAACTAATCTGGTTTCCTCAAAATGTCAATTTCAACGACAGACACTCTTTTCTATATTTAGGAAGAACAGTTGTTCTCGAATAAAGGAAACAATGGACATGACAGCACCAAATGCAATGTATAACTGCTGATTTTATTCCAGAACCAAAAACAAGCAAGTAAACACAAAATTCCATAAAGAACAAAAGTGCAGGGAAGCCAGTGTAGTGGCTCAAGCCTGTAATCACAGTGCTTTGGAAGGCCATGGCAGAAGGATTACTTGCGACAAGTTCAAAAATAGCTTGGGCAACGTAGAACTTGTCTGTATAAAAAATAAATAAAAATAAAAAAATTAGATTGGTGTGGTGGTGTGCACTTACAGTCCCAGTTACTTGAGAGGCTGAGACTGTAGACTCGAGCCCAAAAGTTGGAGGCTGCAGTTAGCTGTGATCATGCTCCTACTCTCCAACTTGGGTAACAGAGCAAACTCCTGTGTCTATTTTTTTTTTATTTTAATAGATAAAGTACAGTCAAGTAAATTGCATGTGGACGCTATGTCAAGTGAATATACTGAATCAAAGTGAAATTTATGGTAAATGATAGTAATATAGTAAGAATTGTCTTAGATGACACAAGCTGTAGTTTTTAGTAGGAGAAGAGTCATGATAACTGTTAATTACGTTTAAACATAGATTCACTGATGAAAGAGAAACAACACAAGCCAGATTATGAAGCACTGGTAAATTTTAGATGAAAAGTATATGCTTTTGTGTACTATTCTTCTGTTACTTCTGTGGTCTAAAAAATTTTCAAATAAAAGTTGGCAAAAAACATTCTCCTTATGGTAGGATATAAAGAAACCCTCTTTTGAAAATTAATGACATTTACCATTTCTTATTTTGCATAGGTTCATACTCTTTCTATTGTGTTTGCTAAGTAGTGGTTTATCTCTTTTCTTTAATCTTCTGAAAAATCAGCTTTTACTTTTTTTGGATGGAGCTGTGTCTCTGTTTTCTTTCTATTTTGTACTATTAATTCCTTTTCTTATGTACTTTGGCTGCCTTTGGTTTTTATTTTGCTTAATTTTTGAATCCTAAACCATTTTTTTAAGTTTATGTATATTTTTTGTGGCTATATAGTTTCCTTTATTATTGCTTTTCTTGTTATCTTAGATTTTTATATTTTTAATTGATTTCTAAAAATTCAGCAATGTCATGTATGTTTTCCCTATGACCTGTGATCTAATCACCACTCTGGCTGGATTTGGACTTAGGCACAAAATTTGTCCAGATTGGGTGTTTGTACAAAGAGAATATATCCCTTCTCTTGGATACATACTGCCCGATAGCACTCAAGAATTTAGGCTGAATTTCAGCCCCACTTTATCATGATGGCTGATTCACTTTGTGCAGAGTACAGACTGAAAAGTTATCTATCATGGTTTTGATTTAACATCATGTTACATTCTGAATAATCTCTAATTTCCTTAACTGCAAACAAGGTAGACTTTCAGTGTATGTGTAAAAATCGCCAAGAAGGATGAAGATGACAGAAATGAGGAAGACAGAATATGAATCCTTAGGACCAAGAATGGTCAAGGAGTCTAGGTGTTCACATAGAAAAAGCATAAACCTAAAGTCATATGGATTCAATAAGAAATGGTAGGCAAATGATAAAAATTACCCAGTGAGCTAAATATTCCATGTAATAAAATTAAGACTGCGTTTACCTGGAATTCAGAAAATACTTCGTTGAAAATTTGTGCAGCTGTGTATGCTTTTTGAACTTATTTGCAAATAATTTTTTCCTTAAACAACACTATTTCAATGTTTATCACATGGTAGAGGTATAATAAATATTTATTGATGCATTGCTATATTAGTAAATTGCAATCGGTGCTACCTTAAAATTTAGTTAAGGTTTTCAAATTATCTTCAATCTTTCTTGATGTCACATCACCACCAATGACTTATTTCTTCTGTGTATTTTATTAATTTGTTTGTTTGTTTAGAGATGGTCTCACGATGGTATTCAGGTTGAAGGGCCTATTCACGGGTGTGATCATAGCACATGACAGTGTGGAAATCCTGAGATGAAGTGATCCTTTCAGCTTATCCTCCTCGCGAATGGGTTCCAGGTACACAACACCACACCTGGCCTAATATTTCAATTATTAGAGTTGTGAAGTAAATTTTACTTTGACCCAAAAGACCTTGGTTTTTATATGTATCTACTCTTTTAAATGAAATTTAGAATTATTTTATCAAATAAAACAAAAGCTCTCTAGACTATTAATGAGGATTGAGTGACATTTTTGAATTACTGTGGAGGATAACTATATATCTAAACACTGAATTTTACCCTCTAAAAATTTAGCATGTATATGTATTTTACTTACATCATATTTTTGTACAAATTTATGTTGTTTGCAAAAATCTTTGCTTTAAGTCATATTGTTTGCACTCATATATATTTGTACACAAATGCATAAAAACCCATCTATGCACATGCAGTCTTGCTGGCCAACACTCAAGATGCCCCTGTGCAGATTTGTGGCATTCTCTTGTTCTTGCTTCTACTACCCTAGAAAGTTCAATTTCCCCTTCCTTTCTTCCTTCCTTCCTTCCTTCCTTCCTTCCTTCCTTCCTTCCTTCCTTCCTTCCTTCCTTCCTTTCTTCTTTCCCCTGCAGATCACTGATCTCCAGGCTTCATCTCTTTGTGGCTCTAAGTAGAAACTCAGGGTGGTTATGCAGCACACAAGAATATGGAAGTTTCCTTCTCTCACTGATCATGCGTCTGTGTTGCCTGTTGTACAATGCCTGTTACTTCATACATTTTGTTTCGTTTCACACCTGTTTACTATGAGAGTAAGTTCAAAATTCATGGTTCTGTTGTGGTATGAATTGGAAATCCTCATATTTTTTTCATTTTTATTTTATAAGAACCAAATAAGATTATATGCCCCTTAATAGTAAATTATGAATTATTATAATAAACTGAACACTTGTTTACCTACTATCTAATTTAGGAAGGAAAATTAATCTTTTAAACTGCCTGTAGAACACATTCCATCTCTCTGCCTGTTCTTTATTTCACATATAACCTGTCTCCTGAAGGTCACTCCTCTACTTCTCCTTTCTCCTTCTCCTCTGCCTCATCCATCTTTTGTGGTTCTCCCTCAAGCTTCCTAGGTTGCCTTTTCCTCATCTCCTAGTCTTTCTCTTTCTTCTTTTTTGATAATTTTCTCTAACATTATTTTGAATTTTTTTCTACTCATGTTATCATTTGTTACTTCATTAGCTATAACACTGACATATATGTTAAATGCTCTTCCTTACCTACAAGAAAATTCAAATAAGTAAATCATCCAAGAAATGTACTTAATTTTCCAAAATCTAAAATTAAAGTAGAAACTTTTACATTGCAATTCCGGTGTGATTATTTTTACTTTCACTCACAACTTTTAATCAGTATGTGTGAAATGTCATCTACTTACTGCTATGTCTCTATGTTTGTATCCTCTTAAATTCATGCCCAATATGATGGTATTAGGTGGTGGAGTCTTTGGGAAGTGAGTGCTTATGAATGGGGTTTAATTAAAGAGAACAGAGACCTTTTCCCTTTCTGTGATGCAAGGGCACAGCTAGAAGATGTCATTCTGTGATTTAGAAGACAGACCTCATCAAATTCAATTATACTTTATACTTACACCCTGATCTCAGATTTTCAGACTCCAGAACTGTGAGAAATACATTTCTATCATTTAAAAACCACCCTGTCTATGGAAATTTGTTACAGCACTTCTAAAGAAATAAGACACTTACTCAAATTCAACATTTAGTATGGCACATCATATTAAACTATAGCAGAATAATAAAATGCAAAAATAATTTTTAAAAATTTGGTAAGAAATTTATGACTTCTTGTTTTGAATAATACCTAATTTGCTAAACAATTTTTTAAAAAAGAAGAAAAAACTGTAAGATATACATGACAAAAGCTTTTCTAAGAAGGTTTTCTTTTTTATTATTAGGAATTTTGATGCCTCTACTAAATCTGCAAACAATCATAAATTATAGCACATTCTCTCAGAACACTTAAATATGCATGTATGTCATGGTTGTAGGTCAAGTCTCTTCCTTATAGATAATTAGTCTAGCATCTTCAGCCTCTACACTAAATTGCTAGATAAGTTGTTTTTTATCAAATATTATTTTTTTTACTGAGAGACCTTAGAGAATGGAATTTTATCTTCTTTTTCTTCATAAATCTTTTTGAAAAATAAACCATGGAGAACTCTATATTATATTATTTTAGGTATATTAAGGCTGCTTTGTTCACTCAAACGATAAGTATTTTTTTAGTACATTGCAACTATTGCATAAATGCATTTCAGCCAATTTTTGACTATTTTATTTTGTCTTCTTCTTCAAATAACTGGCAATCCAGCTTTAGAATTTATACCTCAATTTCAAAACAAAGATAATTCATGTCATGAATTTTTAACTGGGATTTTCATTCACTTACCATTTATTTTATTTTATTTATTTTTTACCCCTCTGAAGCTAGTGCTGTGCCTTTTACAAGTTACAGCATCTCAAAAAATTTATTGTTTTTTAAAATTTAACTCAGTTCGTTGCTATTAATATCTGATTATAATCTATTTATTTGGATCTGTTTTCTGTATGTCTATGTTATTTGTTTGTTTGCTTGGTTTTGTGTTGACTTATAGTACTTTTGAATTCGGGAAATAAATGAATAATGCTGAGAGAATTGAAGTTTTATTAAAAGTTGTTCTAAGGAAAAAAATATCAGTTCTCTAAATAATCTTTCACCACTGATAATCTAGAATGCTGTGACTTTTATCTGTTATGTATGCCATTATTTAATAATTGGTAGTGTATAGTAATGACTACTATGAGCCACACAATTTAGATATTTTCCTAAAAAGCTCTTTTGTTTTGTGTGTGTGTCTGTGTGTTTGTTTTTGTGAGGAAGGCAAAGAGAAGGTGAAAGTTCTGGATACTAAAAAACAAAACTAAAGAGAAAAGTACTTCAAAATAGTAAAGAAAAATGTGTTTTAAAATCATTTTTTTTATTTTAGTCAGGGTACCCACAGAAATAAATGGCACACCAGAAATGAATAAATTTATGTAGAAAATTAAGGTTGGAATGGGCTAGAATTTTTACTGGTCTACTAGGACTACCAATACAATGTATCACCAACTAAGTGACTTAAGCAACATAAATTTATTTTACTACTGTTGTGTAGGTTACAAGTCTGAGAGCAAAATGTTGACAAAGTTGGTTTATTTTGACCATGAGGAAGGATCTATTCCTGACATCGTTCCTTGACTTGTTGATGACTATCTTCTCCTTGCTCTTCAAAATGTCTCTTCTTTGTACACTAACCAGACTTGAGTCACTCTTAAGTATAGTAATAATGTCAAGCACTGCCATATTCCAGCTGGCTGAGAAAGAAACTAAGGGTATAGTTGAGTTCTGTCCTCTGATCTTCTCTCGATATCTACAAAGCCTGACCAGATACATAGAAGAGGCAGCCAGTTAGACATCTTAGAGTCTGGCCTTCCAAGGTACAGAACAATTAGAAGAAGGGTATATTTGAGTTGGCCAAAGGAGAATATGTAGCACATTCCACCTCAGGAAAATAACTCAGGTCAGAGACAGGGGAAGAAGTAAAGAACAGTTTTATAAGTGGACCTTATGGAATGCCTTATGAATATACTAATAAACACATAGTCATTTTCACAGTATCATATTCTGAAAAGCCTTCCTAAAGACTAGGGGATTATAGTGTGAAAATCAAATAGGAGTCACAATTATTCATGAGAGTTCTTGTGCCTCTTATTAATGTTGGGATTTTAAAAAAGGTTGTGATCCACCATTGTGGGTGAGTTTGTTTTGAATGATCTTATGGCACAATTTACAATCTCTTTGACATGATTAAAGAATATATCTATAAACTGCTACCCAATACCTGCCACAAGATTTCAATTTCTAAAATTCTAGTATTGAAGAATTATGTTATATTAGAAAATTACATATATATATTCTAATCCTTACATTTGAAGTAAAAGGAAATTTAGGCAAAATTAAATTTAGTAGCATTTATATGGGGAAAAAAAAAGATTCATGCATTAGGCAACACAGAACCAGAAGAGGTTCAGAGAGCTTCACCCAGGAGCTGAAGCTTGGCTGACTATGATAAGCTGAAATATGACTATTTATTACAAAAAATATACTCTGTTAGAATGTAGTTTATTATACAGAAAACAGCCTCAATTAAAATCCTCCTCCCTACTTTAACAAAGGCAACCACAATTTAGAAAGATTAAATGTAATATCTCAACAAAATAAATAATAATTATAGAATAGGATGAGAAGGCAAGATTTCTAGCTCCTTGTTCAGTGGTTTATATTTTGATGGCTTTAGATTATTTTTTAATCACTGTTAATTTTACTACCCAAGACCCATGCCAGTAAAAGAAAACAATGACTTGATAAGGCAGTTTTGTTATACAATAGTTTCTATTATTTTCAGAGCAAAATTGCAGTATCCCTGAGGTAAAGACTGTGCCTTCCTTATTCATTATTATATCTCTTGCACCAAGCAGAGTGCCTGACATATCTTATGAAAAAATAGATAATTCTTGAATAGCAACATCACTTAAAACCTGAGTTATCCATGGGCGGAAGTTTCAAATTTGTAATGAGATCAAGAAGAATGAAAAAAGGAAAAAAAGTATTTAAATTATGTCATAACTAAATCTAAAAACAAGTCATATAAAAACTATATATATATTACAAAGTTAGCTTCACAATTCCAGTTTTTCTGAATTATAAATACTTTGATAACACTTTCACATATGTGTGAACATATCCCTGTCTTCAATAATTGTATTAAATTATGGTGTAATGTCTTCCTGTCTCCCCATTCTTTGCTATATTTGGAAATGTGGCTACGGAGTAAAGAATTACATAGTCTACACAGTAGCTTACACTTTACAGAATGCTCTTTAATAAAAACTTTTGCGACTTCTTAAGTAAATCAATTTAAATAATGAAGAAATTTCAAGAGATTAATTTACTGGGATATGTTAAATCTTAAAGCAAGGTCTAGGCTAGGTCCCCCCATCTCAGTTTATCACCAAGCGAGTAAGCAATTTCAATAAAAACAAATCACTACATGTTTCATTTTGTGTGAGTGACCCAATTTCCCATAATGTTTTTATTGTCACAGTTGGGAACTGTACAGACTAATTCATTTCAATTTATTAGAATCATTTTGACCGCTATTTTACCCACAAGGACCATGGCAAATGCTTTTTGTGTACACACAAAGTTTGATTTCAGCTAGCAGCTGTTCGTTATAAAGGAAATGCTTCCGATGTGCTTTATTCCATAACACAAAACTATTTGTCAACCAGTAAAGTTGTTTTTTGTAGACTTCAGTATTTTTTTTTTCATTTTCAATTGTTTCTTGGTTACTTTATCTAATTAATTATCTCAAAATATTTCTTTAGTAATTGATTTCAGTAACATAATAAAATTGCTTTATTTGACCCAAGCTCTGAGTGGTAATAAAACAGACAAAGCTTCTAAAATAGATTCAATTACCCGGGCAGGCTCTTTCTTATGAACACTTCACCTTCATGTGAATCTGCCCCTTTCATGGGAAAGCTGAAGCCACTGCTACTGAAACAAGATTTGCATTTTAAACCTTTAACTCTTATCTGCTGAGATTATGTTAACTTTTTTATAAACACAGTTTTGATGGAAAGCCTCTCACCACCACAGAAACACTTCAAAGCGCCCATTAGGCCTAAAAATGAGTATAAGTAGGATAAAATTTATTCTCAGCTTCTTCTCTCCTGGTACATATATGCTTAATCTCTGTCCTCATTAATGCCTGTCCTGGAAAGGAATTTTTTCCTG
Organism: Carlito syrichta; assembly: GCF_000164805.1. NCBI lineage: Eukaryota > Metazoa > Chordata > Mammalia > Primates > Tarsiidae > Carlito > Carlito syrichta. The sequence continues at coordinate 354,199 of NW_007259538.1, read as the reverse complement.
CACAAAATTATGGGAGAGGTGTGGAGATAGAGACTTTCATCCAGGGTTGAGGTAAAGAAGACATGTCCCTAGGCTTTCCAACTGGGATATGAATAATATATTTCACCTAAGCAATCATGTAAGTAGTTGTTAAGGTTTATGATTTGTGATGGATTTTCCCAGACACATTCTCAAATATTACATATTTAAATATTACATATATTTTTCTCTAGGAAAATTTGTTCCAAGTTTCTAACAGCTCCTTCAAAATATGTTTGGACCTTGTGTTTAGTGATTGAGGAGAACATGTTGTGTTTAGGTTTCTTAAAAAAGCTTATTTGGTAAATTATGTATCTATGAATAAAGATTGATAAGCTTTCTATTGATTTCCTACATTCCCTTAATCTTTACATTCCATATACTTATAAACCAAATCCATCAAAAACTATAATGAAAAAAGTAATTTCTCTCACTATCTGCCCTTCTAATATCTTGTAAATCCTTCCTGAGTTCCTTAATATATCATCAAAAAATGCAAATAAAGTTATTTTTCACTTTATGTAAACAACCCATATACATTATTATACACATCACTTACCAATTTGGCGCGCGTGTGTGTGTGTGTGTGTGTGTGTGTGTGTGTGTGTGTATGTGTGTGTAGGAGGAGTCATATATGTGTTATGGTCTTTTCCAATTTTTTGCAAATTCAACCATTTCTGCATTGAATAAACCTGTACATGTCACTTCTTAGACACACCAGCATTACTTAAATGTAAATTCTTGTTAGCTCTAAAATGAATTACTGAGGTCAAGAATATATGTATTTGTAAGTTTTTTAAGAAAGTATCTAATTGCCCTCCATAGAGGTTTTCAATTTACAGCCTGCTGACACTCTATGAAGGTTTCTCTCTCCAACAGAGGTGTTGCCAAATAACTGGGTGTGTACCAATCTGATAGGTGAAATATGATTGTTGATTATATTGTTCTTTGTGTTGATAATGATGATGATAAATAGCAAAATAACAATTTTATAACTGAAGAAATAGGAAATGGTGACGTATTCTTCAGTATATGTTTCTCATATATATTTGTAAGAAATATTGCATTGCTTTAGCAGGACAAAGAAAAAAATGAGAAACTTTTCTGAATAGAAGAGATCAAACATTTGGCTGTTTTACAGATCCTATGTAACTTGATTCTCACACAAACCTTTATAGTATTTATTGTTATTTGCATTTTATAGATAGGATTAGGAGAGGTCAACTAGTTACCTCAGATTACACAGACCTTGAACTGATTTATATTAGATTGGTGCAAAACTAACTGCAGTTTTGGCATTGTTGAAATTTGCCCCTTGGTATTGGAATACATTCTTAAATGAATGTGATTATGTTATACATCATTTTAATGCACACTTCCCACTTTGTTTTTTGTTATTACTTGCTGTTTGGTTTATATTTATTTTAGACTACAGAAATGATAGACAAAAAGCAAATGAGCGATTTTCTTATTTAAGTTCAAAATGGGTTGTAAAGCAGCAGAGACAACTTGCAACATCAACAACGCATTTGGCCCAGGAACTGCTAATAAATGTACAGTGCAGTAGGTTCATGAAGTTTTGGAAAGGAGACCAGACCTTTGAAGATGAGCCATAGTGGATCACCACTAGAAGTTTACAAAGGACAACTGAGAGCAACCATCGAAGCTGATCCTCTTACAAGAGAAGCTGATGCAGAACTCAAAGTGACCCATTCTACGTTTGACATTCAAAGCAAATTGGAAAAGTGAAAAAGCTCGCTAAATGGGTGCCTTATGAGCTGACAGAAATTCCAAAATATTGTTTTGAAGTATCATCTTCTCTTATTCTATACAACAACGAGCCATTTCTCAATCAGATTGTGACGTACGACAAAAAGTGGATTTTATATGACATTTGGCAATGACTAGTTCAGTGGTTGAACCAAGAAGAAGCTCCAAAGCACTTCCTAAAGCCAAACTTACACCAAGGAAAGTTTCTGGTCACTGGTGGTCTGCTGCCAGGTTGATCCACTACAGCTTTCTGAATCCTGGCAAAATCATCACATCTGAGAAGTATGCTCAGCAAATTGATGTGATGCACCAAAAACTGCAACACCTGCAACTGGCATTGGTCAACAGAAAGGGCCCAATTCTTCTCTACGACACTCACTCAACCTCACGTTGCACAACCAATGCTTCAAAAGTTGAATGAATTGGGCTACAAAGTTTTACTTTATCCAACATAGTGCCAATCGACTACCACTTCTTCAACCATCTTGACTTTTTGCAGAATAGATGCTTCTGCAACCAGTGGATTTTTATGCTACAGGAATTAACTTTTTTCTTTGTCAAAAATGTGTTGATTGTAATGGTTTCTATCTTAATTAATAGAGATGTGTTTGAGCCTCGTTATGATGATATAAAACACAGTCCGAAACCTCAGTTTTTACACTAACCGAATACTGTTGTTATGACTGCAAAGCATATTCATTGCATTAAAACATGATTCTAAAGGGTAGAAGGGCATTGTTTCTATACCATAGTATATACTTGGTTATAGTAATAGCATTTGGAAATGCATATTTTATTTGACAGTATTTATGTCATGTGTTTCCCTCTCAAAATAACTTAACAGTGCAGAAATGCTTCCATATGCTAGAAGTTTGTCGTGAGCTTTTGATGAGGAAGAAAGAATGTCCTGTGGCTTGCCTGCTTATAAGCACTCAGTTACAGCATGTATAAATTTAGAAATGGTGTTACCGAAGAGTTAACGCCAAACAACATTCCATTCCTGCTGACCTCATGTGACTGATAAAGTTATGCATGCAATGCAGGATTGTCACAAAATAATGTATTTTTAAAACTGTATGCATTATATATGTAAATGAAATTTGCAAATTAATATTTAAATTTCTGAATTTAGATACTTTAAATTCTAAACCTAATAGATGACTGACTTTATTTTCTTATGACCATAAACTTTTTTACTTGATAGTTATGTGACATTTGAAAATTGTAACTAAAATCACTTGGATTAAGTTTTCTATCTATAACGTGGTATATCAGTACGCAAATCTAGGGTTGTTTTTAAAGTTCAGTAAATAATGTAAGTAAACTATTTAACTCAGTAACTTTTTTCAGCAAGTATTCATTATGATAAGCAGTAGTAGCAGTATCATGTGACTTCACATAACAAAAGTGCTCTGAACTGACAGGACACAGAGGTTGATATCTGTCATGGCTCTATCCACCCCTCATCAATATTAAACTTGGAGAAGCCACTTTTATTTGAGCTCAAATTCCTTCTGTATAAATAAATGTTTGCCAAGATCTCCATCAGAAGAATAATTAAAGGCAATTTACAAATTTCTAACTCCATAGACTTTAGGTAGGTATATTCTTCTCTACCCTGTCTTTTATGAAAAGGAGAACAGTATGCTCCATGTCTCTCATTTATTTGGTGTTAAGTGGCTTGCTAAACCCAATATTCATTCACTCTCAGAAGCATTATCAGAAGATTAGATTTACAGACTAAATGTCTAACTCAAAAGACAAGAAGATGCCCATAAGCGAGAATGTTTCTGATTCCTTAGTCCTTCTTTTCTAGAAAAGTAAGCGCCTTCTGAACAAAAGTGTATAGTTTCTTCTTGCAAGATACATTTCTCTATTTATTGTTCAGAGTATAATTACTTGATGCAATGAAAGACTTTATGTAGAAACTTGTCTGATAGTTTATAAATGGTTTGGAAAAAACTGTAGATGTAAGCATCTAATTTTAAATTTATTGTATGGTACTCAAAAATCCAAAATTTACATTTTCAGATTAGTACTTTTACAAAGATCTTTCAATAAAAGAAATAGTCCCAAAGTAGTTTGTATCCTCTTTTTCTTTTTCATGGATCTGTTTCTGTTGAACTTTGCAGAACCACAGTGTCAGAGAAGAACTTACCAAAATATTTTGTTAAAAAGATATTCCTGCAAATTATGATTATGATGTCTCTTATTTGAATTTTATAAAATAAACAACATGGTGATCTCTCTCATAAACACTTATGGGGCAAATATCAGGTATACTACATTCAGAGCGCTAAGCCAGGTTCTATAATGAAAATAAAATTATAGGGTATTGTTTATAGAATTGAACACATTATAATCCAGTCATAGTATATACATAATTAGAAAACTACTAAAATAGAAGTATGTGGCAATTGTTAACTGGAGATATCAAAATAAAAATCAATAGGACTATGAGATATGGGAAATGAGCTTCTTGTAACTTTCAGATAACTAATTTTTAGAAAAAATAAAAATTAACTGTGGTAGCACACACTGGCGTTTTTCAAACAGGATGTAGATATTATATAGTATAGAACTGTGCTAGCTTCATTTTCTTCTCCTATTTTGTTTTTAAATTTAGGTGTTCAATTTTTGTGTGTCATCACTTTTGTCCTCTATTTTATTTAAACAAATGTGTTAATTGATATGCCTGTATTATTTTTAAAATTTCCATTAAAGTCATAAACAGACTAAGGATGGTGACTGTAATTTGTTTTGGGACATTTTCCCAAATAAAATAAGAAAATTCTTAGAAATAAGGGAAGAAAACTGCAATTATTTGCAGTTTTGTAGGCTTCTACTCTAGAAAATTCAGTAGAGAAAAGAAAAATTGATCAATGAATAAAATAAAGCTTACTAATTAGAAAAAAATGGATATATTTTTAAAATTATTTATGCTAACATAAACAAATTGATAAAATGTTTTGAAAATTCCCTCTTATAAAACAGAAAATGTGAATACACAGGTATCATCTTTATAAGAAACGTGCTCATACATATTTCAGGTACACTTAAATCTGTTTTAGAACTCTAGTTTTGTAACTTAGCTGAAGAAATAAAAATACACTGAGAAAAATGGATAAGTTGATTGAACAGAAGTGGTGAAAATCACCAGGAAACCAGGTGTTGCCAGAGGCCATGGCATCTTTGTTAAAAGATCACAAAAAGTTGTTGGAAAATAAAAGGAAGATTAGTTCAATGGTTTAAATCTACTTCTCCCTTGACCACATGTTGTTTATTACCCTGAATTGAAAATAAGGTACAACCTTAAATGACTAGAGTTAAATGTACAGATTACTTTTGTGAATTCTAGCATTGGAGGTTTCTGAGGATTCCCAGCGAATTTTGAAACAAGCAGACCAGAAATCTGGGTGGTATGAGAAATGAAGCCTGAAATTGTGAAGTGGAAACACTCCAGACATCAGTGCATGCCATGGAAGTATGCCTTTAACATGAGCTAGCGGTTGATAACTTTCCTGACAACTATTGAGTAGCTGCCAAGATTATAGATGTGCAAATGGGTTAAATTGAAGCAGAGAAATGATAATATAAAGAGTCACATATCTAACTCTTCTTATAAAAAAAGGAACTGCATTTGTTTGTTTAGGGATTAGGGAAAACTGTACAGTAAAGGAAAAATGAGTTACATTTTAGTAGTAAAATTAGTAAGTTGTATTCAATTCTAATTAGATTCATTCATTCATTCATTCATTCTTTCCTTTGTTGATGTGTGCAGGAGCCACACTATTTACCTGTCTCTTAATAGACCTTTTTTTTATTTAGGGCGAGATTCAGGTGTGTGCAACAGAAAACCCATGTAATTGAGTAATAGACTCTGACTCAGAAAAGAGGTGGCTGTCACAATCTATAATATAGACAATTCAGGATACAAAGTCAAGTAATAAAGTCTATCCGTTTTACAGTGACCACATTCTTTTCTACCCTTTTCTTTATGCTATTGTATAACTATTTTATGGCACAGTATCTGTATTACACATGAGATGAGATGAAACTTATACAAACTCATTGATTTTTTTGACTAACAGCAAGCAAAATAACTTGAAGAGAAGAGATTTGAGACTTAGCGAGCCTCTCTTAACTTCACTGTTTCTATTCTGGTCTCATAATCTCTTTCTAACTTTATTTCTTTCTACTTTCCCAACAGCTGCTTCATTTACAGTTCCCTTCACTTTTCCACAAACACTCCAAGATCTATTCCACCTTAGTGAATTTAATCACAAATATTCTCCTGCAGAAAACTTTTACTCTCTGAATTTGTTTAGCTTTTTATTATATTTAGTTAGTTTGTTAGCTGTTGGTTATTTTACTTTCTTAAACACATTATTTTACATTTACATTTTCTGTGAGTTGTCTTGGAATAACTTTATGGTTTATTCTGTTTTAGGGTCTCTCACAAAACTGTAATCAAGTTAGCCAGGGACAGAGTCTCATTTAGAAATTTTGACAGGGAAAGTATCTGCTGCTGCTAGCCTACTTCAATTTCTTGGGGGTTTTGGACAGGAGCCCTTGACAGCTGTTAGCTAGAGTTATTCTCAGTTCCTTCCATGCAGACATCTCCAACATGGTTACTCACTTTATCAAAGTGTACAAGCTCATATAAGTGAAATCACGCAGTATTTGTCCTTCCGTGATTGGCTTATTTTACGTGATTGGCTTATTTTACGTGATTGGCATAATGTCTTCTAAAGACATCCATGTTGTTGTAGGTGACAGGACTAATTCCTTTAGGCCTGAATAATATTCCATTTTGTGTGTGTGCATGCGTGTGTGTGTGTGTGTGTGTGTGTGTGTGTGTGTGTGTGTACCACATTTTCTTAAACTGTTCATCTGTCAGTTGACACAAGTTGGTTCCTTATCTTGGCTATTGTGAACAATGCTGCATCAGGTTACCGAGATTATAGATATCTCTTTGAGGTAGTAATTTTATTTCCTTTGGATAAATAACCAAAGGTTAAGTTACAAGATTATATAGTAACTGTTTTAAATTTTTGAGGGACCTCCATACTGATTATCATAGCTAACACACCTTTTTATATGTCACCAACGATGTGCGTGGGTTCCAATTTCTCCAGGTTCTTGTCAACATTTGCTATCTTTCTTTTTTAAGTCATTCTGAGGTGGGTGGCGATACTATAGTAGTTTGATTTGTATTTCTCTAGTAATTAGGGATATACTGAGCATTTTTTCACATACCTGTTCACCTTTTGTATGTTTTCGTTGGAAAAGTGTCTGTGAGTCCTTTGCCCATTTTTTGTCAATTTAATAATTTAAATTTTTTTCCATTTTGTTATACTAAGATGACAGCAATAATACCAAATATGCCTATCTCACAGCAAATGCTGTGACTACAGTAAATACTGTGCACACACTGGACGCAATATTTACCAAAAACATTTACATTTTCAATAATAATTGACTGAAAGGGAGTAAAACAATGAGAAGAGGGAAAGGAAGAAGTATGAGACTAAAAAGAAAGTGGGGCAAAAAAGGAGACCAAGACAAAGAAGACAAGGGGGAATGAGAAGGCAGATAAGAAAGAGAAAAACCAAGGGAAAGGAAAAAAGAACATTATTTTCTTATAAGGTACTACATTATAGCTTTACAAAAAAATAAAAATGAGGTTAGGCGCAGTGGCTCAGCCTGTCATCTCAGCACTTTGGGAATCCGAGGCGAGAGGACTGCCTGAACCCGGGAGTTTGAGACCAACCCGGGCAACTTGGCGAGAAGAATCAATCAAAAAATCGTTTCCAGCTACACGGGAGGCTGAGGCGGAAGAATCGCCTGAGCCCAGCAGGTCGAGGCTGCGGTGGCCGTGAGTGTGCCGTTGCACTCAGGCTTGGGTGGCAAGAGTGAGATTCCAACCCTTTTGGAGTTGTGCTTAGGAAACTCGGCACATATTAAACTACATTTCTGGACTTCCAGTGAAAAAAAATAAAAACCCGTTTCGATATACGTAAACTGGTTTAGCACTGCTTAGTCATTCAAGGTGTCGAAGCCTCAGAAAGTGAACCACAGGATAAATATGTCGGCCTCTGATTCTTTTTTTTTTTTTGAGTCGGAGTCTCACTCGGTCGCCCGGACTGGCGTGCCGCGGCCGCTCCCGGCCACCGTAGCCTCGACCCGCTGGGCTCCGGCGGTCCTTCCGCCTCCGCCTTCGGAGGAGCCGGAACTACAGGCGCGCGCTCCCCCGCCGGCTCATTGTTTGATTGATGGTAGAGACGAGGGCTCGCCAACCTGCCCGGGCGGGTCTCGAACCCGCGGGCTCAGGCCATCCACTCACCTCGGCCTCCCAAAGGCGCGGAGTTACAGGCGGAGCCACCGAGCCCGGCTGCTTCTGATTCTTTAAACGTAGCCCATGGTGCACTATATTTTATTCATCGTATTACTTTAAAAAGCTAATAAAACAGGACTTTAGGTTTGAGATATGCATTCATTGTGATAAACAGACGTCTAAATGTGTTTCCTCGAATTCCCTTCAGTTCATTTAGTCAAACGCCAATCTTTGAAAGGCGAGCTGGAGTGCAACATGGGAAAAGGACGGCAAGAGAAAGAAAGTGGTCCTCGTGCTCTTTTTGACAATCGGTTCCCATGTGAACTAATAGAATAAGAGCTCTGATTACCATGTGGATGACATCAAGTTCTCCAAGAGAAATTCGGCTCCATGACTCACACACCTTCAAGGCCTCACCTCCGACATGAGTTTGGAGACCACAAGAGTCCCAATTATATGAATGGGTTTTATAATAGGGAGAGTATCTTGTATTATCTAGATAAACACAACTGAACTGCTCGGTTCTTAAAGTTGAGAACTTTATCCAGTTGGAGTCAGAAATGTGCCATAGAGAAAAACAGAGATGGGGCTAAAGAAAAAATATCAGAAATAATCAAAGCGTGACAGGAACCAAGTGCACAGTTACTGGCTCTAAATTGTGAGGACTTTTTTGTAAAGCCCAGAAAGAGGTCTCTGGGCGCTCATGGAGATTATTAGAATGAATATGAGCAACCTGTAGGAGACTATTTAACATTCAACAAGGAAACCGAGAACTGTCTCAGAACTGCAAGGAGCTGAATTTTGCCAACAAACTGAATGAACTTGGAGGTAAATTTTTTACAGAGCTTCTCATAGGGAAAGTAGCCCTGCAGATACCTTGATTTTAGCACTGTGAGGCCCATGCTGGACTTCTCATATTCATAACAAGGATAATAAATTTGCATTGTTTTGAGTCTCTAAATCTGTGATAATTTGTTAAGGCAGTCTTAGGAAAGTAAGCATTTATTAAATTACATTTCTGAACTTCAAGTGAAAAAAATCAATTCTATCAGAATGTTTCCTGAAATCAGATTTTATAAAATATTCAAAACACGTTCTAAATTTTATTTTAATCTAAAGTATCTATTGGTTCAAAAGAGGTAATAACTTTGAACCAAAATAATGGCTATATTATTTCTGTTCTTATTTATGGGCATAAATATCATTTTCTTCATTAGAGGAAGTAATTGCCAAATAATACAATAACTTCACTGAATCAAACAAAAAAATTTTTTTTTTTTGAGTTGGAGTCTCACTTTGTCATACAGGCTGGAGTGCATGGCCACCCCAGTATCGACCTGCTGGGCTCCAGTGATCCTTCTGCCTCATCCTTCCTAGCAGCCAAAACTATAGGCACACGCTACCATGCCCTAGAGACGAGGTCTCACCAAGTTGCCCAGGCTGGTCTTGAATCCTGGGGCTCAGGCAATCCACTCGTCTCGGTCTCCCAAAGTGCTGGGATTTCAGGCTGAGCCACTGAGACTAGCCCAAACATGAATATTTTACAAGACATAATTATATCTTATAAAATGTAAACTGAAAATGGGAGGAAGCTCATTGCTTCTGCATCTTAGAAAGCTACACGGGTCAAAGACCCGGTCATTTAAAATAGCTTGGGTCAAAGAGGCATGTGGCTACTCTTGCATAACGTAGAAAGACCATTATATAAATAGAGATAAATTCTTTTGATGTGAACAACATGCCACTTGCCATGTAGCTGTTGGATTCATGAGTTAATTGAAAAATCTATTGTGTGAGACGATTCAGCTGCTTCTTCTTAGTTATGTATGTAAGACTGAGATATTTCTTTTCAGTATTCCATTTTCCTTCTGGTCTGTAAAACATTTTTATTTACATTATTAAGCTTGTTTTTTTTTTTTTTTTTTTTTGAGTGGAGTCTCATTCTGTTACCCAGACTGGAGTGCAGTGGCTGCTCGCAGCCTCGACCTGCTGGGCTCCGGCGATCCTTCCACCTCAGCCTTCCAAGTAGCTGAAACTACAGGCGTGCACTACCACGCCCGGCTCATTTTTGATTTATTGTAGAGATGAGGTCTCACCATGTTGCCCAGGCGGGTCTCGAACCCGCGGGCTCAGGCAATCCACTCACCTCAGCCTCCCAAAGGCGCGGGTTTACAGGCTGAGCCACCGAGCCCAGCTAAACTTGATTTTTAATCGATAAAAATAAAACAACAAAACAAACAATGTCTTGAGTTCATAACCTTTAGTGTATGCAGCCTTTCTAAGTACAAAAGACTACTGTTTGCACTTTTGATTAAACAGTTTGTAGACGACTTGCGTTATTTTTTTTTTTTTTTTTTTTGAGTTGGAGTCTCACTCTGTCGCCCAGACTGGAGTGCAGTGGCCGCTCCCGGACACCGCAGCCTCGACTTGCTGGCCTCCAGCGATCCTTCTGCCTCAGCCTTCCGAGTAGCCGGAATTACAGGCGTGCGCTACCACGCCCGGCTGATTTTTGATTTATTGTAGAGATGAGGTCTCGCTGCCCAGGCGGGTCTCGAACCCGCGGGCTCAGGCAATTCACTCACCTCAGCCTCCCAAAGGCGTGGGATTACAGGCTGAGCCACGGAGCCCGGCGACTTGAGTTATTTTTAGTCTTCCCTCTTTCCCCACGAAAATCACCCGAACACTATACTTCAGAAAAAAAAATTACAGCTAAAGTAAATCTGATTTCATGAAACATTCTGATAGAATTGATTTTCTTCACTTGAAGTCCAGGAATGTAATTTAATAACTGCTTAGTTTTCTATGACTGCCTTAATAAAGTATTACAGATTTAGTGACTCAAAATAACACAAATTTATATAACATGTGATTCCTATAAACAAAATCTTCTATGTGTTGCATGAAAAATATTAAATTTTCCTATATTATTTTAACAAAAATTGAGTTTCCTTATATCAAACAATTCTTGGTGTAGGGGTTGCAACAAAGAAAAATATCATGTGAAGTCCATGGAGAATGACAATAAAAATAAAGTGAGCAATGTGTAGTGAATGGTGTTACTATTTTAGTTACAGAGTTTAGAGAAGAAGGTTACAGGCATGAGAATAAACTGAGGAAGTGAATTATGGAGATATCTGGGGGTAAAAGTTTCAGCCACCAGAACCCCTTGTGATTGGCTTGTTTGAGATACAGCAATGGACAGAAGGCATCTGCCTAAGACATCTGCCTAAGGCAATGTAAGTTGAGGTAGAAGTTAATGGTTACAATAGAGTGGTAGATCAAGTAGTCAAATATTTTTGAGGCTAAAGTAAGCTGTAAACTGAAGATAGAACTTTGAATATGGCAATGACTAAAGTTCTGAAGTGGAGAGGGAATACAGAAATAGAGTGAAAGGACTAAGGATGACTACAATGAAAATAGTACTTGGTATCTCCGTGTGTGTGTGTGTGTGTGTGTGTGTGTCAGAAGGTATCTCCGTGTGTGTGTGTGTGTGTGTGTGTGTGTGTGTGTGTGTGTGTGTGTGTGTGTGTCAGAAGCTTGTTAGGAATTAGATGGTAACAATGAACTGGATGGCAATGATAAACAAGGAAAGTCTCTACAAGCCTCAGGCTAAGGAATTTATGGAAAGTGAAAAGATTGTTCAAAGAAGGAACTACAAATATAATAAAATGTTTCTAGAAAGCCCTTTGGGAGTTTAGATATATTAGAGAAAGGTGTGGAATCAGGTCAATTTGTGAGGTGAATAGAGCCATTTGAGAATAGAAGTCCATGTAGAGAAAAATTACCTGGGAAACTTGTATTTTTGCAATGATTAAAGGAACCAGGATTATTCAGCATTGTTTTCCTAAACCAGATTATGCTTTCAGTGGACAATGAGTTCCAATTCTTACTTGGGACTAGACTAGCTTTCTGTACTGCTATGATTGGAATTCCTAGTGAGAATGGATGGAGCATTCATCAAGGAGTTTGGCTAGCCCTGCTGAGAGTTATGAAATCAGCTGGAGGTCTTTGCTATGACTTTTCTAAGAGCAAATGTGTGTGTGTGGGGGGGGGGGTGTCTTTATTCAGCAAATATAATTTGTGTACTCTCCATGTGCTGGATTCTGTGTTGGGTGTTGGAGATATAAGGAGGAACAAAACTAACAAAATTTCTTTCATTTTAGAGTTATTTAATTGAGCTTCAATGTGGCCTAGATAGATTTCAGGTCAAATCCCTAAACAATAAGTTTTTACTTTAAAATGCTGCAATTTCGGATTTATTCTCACTTTAAATTAATCTTGGTGAATACATTCCCAAAATAACATCTTGTAACTGAATGACTAGAGCCATATGGGGATAAAAGTACAGGAGTTGAAAAATTACCAGCGAAAATTGAACTTTTTGTGATGATTGAGATAACCAGAATTATTCACTTTATCATCCTAGACCGGATTATTGTTTCAATAGACAATGAGTTCCAAATCCTACTTGACACTGGTTTCTCTGGCTGAGTGCCAAACACTTAGGGACTCATTTGTTTCTCCCCAAATTGTACATATTTAACATAAAGCCAATGTCTTAAAGTTTGTGAGATGTTGCTTCATGCTTATGATTTCTCTTAACACTGTTTCTTAATAATCTATAAAATTCTTGCAAATAAGAAATTCTGTTGGATTAAAACAAGAATAAAATCCTGTTTAGAGATTTTGATTTATAAATAAAAAGACACTCATTTGACTTTTCTGTAACTCTTGCAAGAAAGCTAATTCAACAGTTTGAATATTCCCTCCAGGTACTAATCCTTAATAAATTGATTCAAGAGTCTTCCTATTTGACATGATACCCTTGCAAAAAGATGATTGCTTAATTTAGGCAAACTTAATGGCTATTTTGCCTACAGTGTCCAAAAACATTTCAAAATATTAAACATATCTTGATTCTTTGGAAAAATAACAAAATGATTCTGAGTATTAATTTGTGTGTGTGTGTGTTGGAGTCTCACTTCGTATCCTAGGTGGTAGTGCAGTGGCACAATTACGGCCACTCTAGTGTCGGATCTGCTTAGCTCCAGCTATCCTTCTGCCTCAGCCTTCCAAGTAGATGGAAATACAGGTGCGTGTTACCACTCCCAGCTAATTTTTTGATTTAATGTAGAGACGAGGTTTCGCCAAGTTGCCTTGGCTAGTCTTGAACCAGCGGGCTGAGGTAATCCACTCGTCTAGGCCTCCCAAAATTCTGGGATTACAAACTGAGCCACCAAACCTAGCCCTGAGTTCTAATTTTGAGGCTTCCCATCAGGCTTGCAGGGGTATTTGGAGTTGAATGAGGACTAACATTTATTATTCTTAATTACAAATGATATGTCTACAACCATAAATCAAACAAAAATATAATTACGTGTTTTAAATAATTAAGGGCTACTTTTCTCTACAGAGTTTGAATTTCTATTGTAGGTCATTGTTATTGAGAATTGAAAAATAAAAATAACAAAAGAGTAAACCAAATCATTCATAATATTGAACATATCAGAATTTTGTGAAGAAAAAAACTTAAAGCTATTTCAACACTTGTTTTTCTTTTTATTTTGTTCTTTAAAAGTGGCAAAGAACTGGGACTTTCAACATGTAAAATATACATGGAAAGGATTCAGAAGACATTTGTGGAAAATTGGATCTGATCCAAACCACAATGACCTCAATTGAAATTGAAAAATTCACTGACTGATTGCAGAAGTGGGAGGTTAAAATATGGAAATTACACTTGATAGACACAATGACACAATTTTAACTAATAATGAGAGCACTAAAAGCTGCGAAATAGGAAAGTGATGGCCTGGAAAAAAAAGTAAGGAGCATGCATCGTACAGGGTATTTTTTTTTTCTGGAAAGATGGATTTTTTTTTTTATTGTTTGGAAAAATATATTAAATTGTCCTAATTTAATTACTTACTAAAGATCAATGTTGTTTACTATTGCAAAATGTAAAACTTTCAAAATATTTGAAATGACTTTGTCAGTTAAAATCTAGGCATATAAGATTTAAAAACTTCTATTTTTAGAAAACTACATTGTTGAATACATGAGTGAGGAATATAAAAGAATTTATGTTCACAAGTTTACGTTAGCACTATTTGCAAATCTTCAATGTTATATATTCTCAACTATTTGTGATGTGGAAGTGAGCTCCATTTTAGAGTAACTCTTTGAAGTCAATAGCCAAATCTTACCCAACTCCTGATTTAACACCCTACATATCACTGACAATTTTTTGTGTTTGTTTGATGTGATGACTGTTCCACTTTCTCTACTTGACCTTTAAATGCATACCTTCCTGAGAGCTCAGACTTCACCCAGAACTTTTCTTTATTTCTTCTCTCTCAAGATGGTCTCATTCTGTCTCCTTGATTTTAATGCTCTTCATTTCAGTCTCTCTCACATACCATGGTATATAACAGTTTATTACCAAATCTTTACATGGAAGTCAAATAGATATCTCACAGATGTTCGTCCCAAGACAGAATCATAGTTTTTGTTAGTTTGTCATTTGTTCTAATTTCCAAACCTGCTAGCTCCCACAATTTACCCTTGCAGTAAACAAAACCATCATCTAAACTTTAGGACAAAAACTAGGTCACCCTTTATATTCTTCTTTCTCTCATACCCCACAGCCTATTCATTAATATATCATATCAGCTTTATCTCCAAAAACTGTATATAAAATTAAAATCATTACATCTCTTCCTAGTTCAGTACAAGTATGGATTGCTGATCTTTAAATAGAAATACAATAAATTTGTTAAGCACAAGGATCTCCCTAAAGATTTAAAAGCAGAACCTTTGTGCCACTCATACATGCAAAAGCATGTATGCCAATGGGGGAACTACAAAACAAATATTACAGTATATAGCATAATGTATTAGCATAAACTTGTGATCATGATGTTACAGAAACATTTTTTTTAAAGGGCAAGATTTTCTAGTTTAGGACAGGCTAAAAAACATTCAGGAAAGAGAAAATACTGAAAAAAAATGAGAGTGGAAATAGCACCCAATTTGATTGATAAAGGGTAGGATTCACTTTTCTCATTTAAAATATATTTATTAAGTATCTACTGTAGAGTAAGCTCTTTTCTAGGCCTTAAGGATGTAAGATATGTTGGGTCCCTGCTCTCATAGGGGTTATATTCTAGAGGCGGGATAAATAAATTAATCAATTGAAAAATACATTCAGATACTGGTGAGTGCTACAAGGAAAATAAAATGAAGTGTAATAATAGTGTCTTAAAACAAAAGGTCTCTATAAAACTGGCACTTAATTGGAACCAGAAAGGTAGAAAAGAGTCAGTTATGTGCAAATCTGAAGGAAGATTAGGGAGAAAGGAATGAAAAGGAACGAATGTCACTGGGGAGAAAGGAATGGCAATTTCGAAGGCACTAAGGCATGAATAAAACAATTAGTTCAGGGTTGTAATGAATGTCATTGTGCTTGAGAATAGTGAACCAAGAACAGAATGGTGCAGGATGAAGTCTGAAAGTGGGAAAATGAAGTCTCTGAATAATGCAGACGTATAGGTCATGGTTTTCGGTTGACTCTAACTAAATGTCATAAGAAACCTTTGCATGATTACAACATCATTTGTTTTATATTTAAAATTTTAGGTAAGGCTGCAGCTTATGACATTGTGCCTCTGAGACAATATCTTCTTTACTAAGGATACCTTGGTTAGGACATTATTTTTCTGTGGCAAGGGAAAAAAGAGCAATAGCACAAACCACAAAATGCTTTAATAAAAGCCCCCACTCCGAGATATGTATCACTTAAATTCACGTTCTAATAGCCAAAGCTAGTCATAAAGCCAAGTCTAAAGAACAGAATGGGGCAGATAATTTTCTCCTAGGAGAGGCAATAAATAATTTGAAACAATAAACCAATCCTTGTTGTGAAAAACTTTAGGAGTTAAACACAGATGGTTAATCAGAGATTTAAAGTGGAGGAAACGAGCCCAGTTGCAAGTAGTCTAGAAGAATGTGACTTGACTGAATGACATTCGAGGAAATGGAGAGAAGCAGATCTGGAATATGCTATGAAGGCCATGCTAACGGGATTTGATGACTGATTGAATAAGGGTATGATGATGAGGAAAAGAAAATAATCAAGGATGCCCCTAATGTTTTTAAGTAAAAAAAGTTGAAGATGCTCTTGGCTTTTGAGTTTTAGCACCACTTAAGTAGTATTGAAACATTTCATATAAATAAAGCTACTCTTATTATCTTGTCACATTTTATAATTTGATTTTTCTCCATTTCCAATAACAACAGATTGCACAAATATCACCTTTATTCAGATATTTAGCAATAATTAGAAAAGAGATAAATATTATAGATAAAGTAAAGAGCAAAGGTTACCATAGTATATTTGCTTAATTAATAGCTTAAAAAATGAACACACCAAAAGAAATATGAATAAAATTTATTTTAAGATCTCTATCATTTAAATAAGTTTTACCTCCCATACACGCCAACATACCACAATCCTTGTCTCAAAATATTTTATTTTGCTACAACAAATCACCACAGACTAATTTGTATTAAAAAGACATTTATTTAGATCATGTTATGTGGGCTAGAAATTCCAAAAGCATGGTATTGGCATCTGATGAAGGTCTTCTTGCTGCATCATAATGTGTTCAAAAGCATCACATGGTGAAAATTTAAGAGCAAGAGAGCCAGTGAGAACTCACTTTTATAACAGTCACCTCTGCAATCATGAACCCACTCCTATACCTTTTTCCATATATGAAGGCAGAGATTTTTCAACTATGACATTTTGGGGAACACAATCAAATGATGGAAGCTCCACTCCCCAAATTAAAATGAAGCTCCTAACTTACCAGACATATATTTTCAAAGTTTAAAAAATAATAATGCTAAAAGTCACTTTTGGCAAAGATGTAGTAAAAAAATATTTCAGATAATAATGTACAAAGTCTAAATTGTTTCAATATTCTGGAATAGAATCTGGCAGTATATATTGATGGTTGTGAAACATATCTTGTATTCTATTCAGTGATATCTATTCCTATGACTCTATTCTAGCGCTATAATTAGAACTTTGAGTAAGATTTTATGAACACAATTTTTCTTGTAGCACTATATCAAATATTGAAGGTCACACTCTCAAAACCTCATTTAACTCTCTTTACTTTCTAAAGATTATTCTTCAAATATTATTACATTAATAATGAGGACTTTAATATATAAATCAAATGCCATCCAATAATAATATAGGATAATTATAATATGGAATATTTAACTATATGGCTAACTTTAAGAAAAATTATTTTGACATGTTAATTTAAAATTATGGTTTATTAGATCAACAGATCTCAGCTCTGTTTTTAATAAACTTTTAATAAAAATTTATATACAAATTAGTCAAAGCCATATCTACAGGGTAGCTCAGAGTACAAGCTCTAGCCTCAGGTTTCTTGTATTAAAATATTTTCTCATTCCTTGCAGCATGGTCTTGGGCAAGTTACATTTTGGCTCTCAGATTACATATTTGCAAAAATCCAGAATAATAATATAATCTCCCTGTAGGTTGTTATGAGTATTTATTGAATTCTTACAAATAGATCTCTTAGTAAAGTGTGCTACATAGTTTATAAAATATTAGTTTTTATTTTATTTATATAATATCAAAGTGTGATTTAACAAAATCTGGACTAAAATACACATTTTAGTACATAAATGATGGAAGCCTTAATTTCTTCTATTTTTATTTATGTTCCACATTTTCATAAATGAGCAAATACAGTCGTGTCACTTAACAAGAATACATCCTTAAAAATGCACCTTTAAGTAATTTTCAGTGTGTCACACAAACCTAGATGGGTTAGCCTACTACACACCTAAGTTACATGGTATAGCCTATCGCCCCTAGGCTATAAACCTGTTCAATATTTTACTGTAATGAACACTGTGGACAACTATAAGACAATGGTAAGCATTTGTGTATATAAACATATATATATATAGAAAAGGAATGAAAAAAATACAATGCAAAAGATTAAAAAATGATATGCCTTTACAGAAAGGGTAATTACCATGAATGGAGCACACAGGATTGGAAGTTGTTGACTACCATCATATATACAGTTCATCACTGACTAAAATACCATTATGCAGTTCCTGACTGTATTATTTTCTTAATATTCCTGACTGTATTATTTTCTTAAATATGAAAAATGTTTTTAAAAAGGTATAAGTGAATGCCAAGACTACCTGTCAGAATATGTTTAATCTTCAGCTTGAATACAAGGGTCATATTGTAAAGACTCACTTGACTATGGAGATATAATGATATACAGCAAGAAAAATATCAACTTGGAAATAGGAAGTATCCTCCAGATCACAGGCCATATCTCCATTTTAATTGTTTTCCAGTAGAGTTTATTTTTAAATATCAGGGTACTCCTACCACCTGATGCATTATTCTACCTGGCTGCCATAACAAAATACCATAGACTAGGTGTTTTAAACAACAAAAATGTATTTCTCATAGTTCTGGGTCATCCAAGACCAAGACATCGGCAATGTATGTTTCATTCTGTGACCTCTTCTCTGGGCTTATAGTCAGCTGCCATCTTGCTCTGAGTGCACGTAACCTCTTCTTTATGCAGAGCAAGGGTGAAGAAAGAATTGCAGAGACCTCTCTGATGTCTCTTCTTATAAGGATACTAATTCATATAGAGGGTCAAACTCTCATAACTTCATCTAACTTTCATTACTTTCTAAAGGCCAATTTCCAAATATAATTACATTAACAATTAGGGCTTTAATGTATATGCAAACTTGGGGGGAACACAAATATCCAGTTATCATCTGAAAAGTGCACATGCCTCATGCAGTTCTGGTTGGGTCTCTGCTACATGTGGGCCATACTTGAGAAATGGGAATATTTTGCAGCACTACTCATAAATCATTCAGACATGGCAATCATTCCTATTCAGGGTGTTACTGATTCTTCTTGGTATTACTGAAAACATGCATGGAGGCTTTTTTTCTTTTCGGAGGGCTGTTGGGACCCACGGACCTCTTTCATTCCCCTCCTGCAAAATCTTTCAAGCACATCTCCAAAACATGGTGTCTATCTTATAAATTAGTTTTTTCTGTTTCTCAAATATGTCTAAGACAAGATTTTGGAGGTAGTCTATATATTTTTTTCAATCATGCTACATACTCGCTACTGATGGTATTAGCTCAGGAGACACTGCCAGCTAAAATAAATGAAAAGAAAATTTAAAATATATGGAGGAAAAAAACTAAATGTAAATATTAACATCTTAAAATAAAGGAATATAATGTTTCTATTGGACTCAGCGCTAAGGAAATATTTAGTACTTTAGTGAGATGTTTGAAAAAAATGATTGTGTTAGAAGTTAGAGTGCAGTTAGTAGAGATTTGAAGGAGACATAATGGAAACATCAAGACTGAAGAAATATGACTGAAGAAAAATAGAAGTACAGAGTGCTAAATGGAGGAAAATAAGATGTTCATTGAAAAAATTCTTAAAGTACAACAAAATTATGTTATTTGTCAATATTGCGCATAGACAATATATTTTCCATATCAAAAATCACACGTTATACAATTTGTACAACTATCAAAACCTCCTGCATTGCTTTTGTTTGTTTGGTTTTTTTGTGTTGTGTTTTTTTTTTTTTCTTTTTTTCGCTAAGGATTGTTTTGACTATTCTTGGTTATGTTTCCATATGAATTCTTGTCTTTTCTAGGTCTGAGAATGTTGCTGGTAATTTGAAGGACATTGCTTTAAATCTGTAGATTGCCTTAGGTAAAATGGAGATCTTAATAATGTTAATTCTTCCAATACATGAGCATGGAATATTTTTCCACTTGTGTGTCATCTTTGATTTCTTAGAGCAATGTTTTGTAGTTTTCATTGTAAAGGTCTTTTACATCTCTAGTTAGGAAGATGCCACGCTATTTCATTTTTTTTTTCTTGAGGCTACTGTAAATGGAATTGTGCTTTTTATTTGAATTTCTTTTTATTTATTATTGGTGTATAGAAATATGATTGCCTTCTGTACATTTATTTTATACCCTGAGACTTTGCCAAAGTCCTTTATCAGTGCAAGGAGGTTTTTGGCAGAGTTTCTTGGGTTTTCAAGGTATACAATCATGTCGTCTGCAAAGAAAGATATCCTGACTTCCTCTTTTCCTATTTGGATACCCCTGATCACCTTCTCTTCTCTAACTGCTGTAGCTAGGACTTCCAAAACCATGAGGAACAGGAGGGGTGAGAGCAGGCATCCTTGTCTTGTTCCAGTTTTCAGGGGAAATGGTTCCAATTTTTGTCTGTTTAGAAGTATGCTGGCTGTGGGCTTCTCATAGATGGCTTGTACTGTTTTGAGGTATGTTCCACCTATGCCTAGGTATGTTCATGGGTTTTTTTTTTGTTGTTTTTTTTTGAGTTGGAGTCTTACTCTGTCGCCCAGATTGGAGTGCAGTGGCCACTCCCGGCCACCGCAGCCTCGACCTGTTGGGCTCCGGTGATCCTTCTGCCTCAGCCTTCCGAGTAGCTGGAATTACAGGCATGCGCTACCACGCCCGACTGATTTTTTTGATTTATTGTAGAGATGAGGTCTCGCTGCCCAGGTGGGTCTTGAACCCGTGGGCTCAGGCAATCCACTCACCTCAGCCTCCCAAAGGCTCAGGATTACAGGCTGAGCCACCGAGCCCGGCTTGTTCATGGGTTTTTGCTGGAGTCCAGCTCCACAGAGAGAGTCAGGGCCTGACTGGAGAGAATCCGGAAGGCGACGAAGAAAAGACGAAGACGACAGGAATCCTCTTCCTGGGGAGAGCTCAAGACTCTGCCAATTTTTATTCAATTCTTACAAGCTTATATAGTTTTTTTACTGACCCCCTACCCACAAAATGTATCCCATGTTACACATTAAATGTTTACATCATGTTTTTTCTTTTGTTTATGGGGAAGTTGACCTTTACAAGTTTCATTTTGTTTCTTCCTGCTACCAGATGGTGTAACAAAATACCAGCTGCCAATTTATCAGCCACGTCCTGTGACCCCTAGGTCACCTGAATCTCTTCCCTTCGCTATTCTATTTCTTTTCCTTTACTAATCTATTTTCTTAATTCTACCCTTATATATACTTTCAGCAGCAATATATTTACTTGTTTTTTCTTTTATATAACCACACTTATCTTACCCACTACGAATTCTTAATACTATTCACTTAAAATTTTAACTTTCTTAATTCTAATTGCCTTATCTATATTACTTGCTATTTTCTTATCACCTATTTTACATTTTATATTTCTAAACAAAACATGTCTAAATCTACACTTATATATGAAATTAATCTTACTTCTAATCCTAAATGTATTTAATTTTAAACCTACATTAAGTGTGCATAATTTTAAGTTTACCTTAAAACTTAATTATTTCCTATTCCTTATGTTTAACTAATACCTACATCTATAATAAACATTTATCTTTTAATTATAACTGCTATTTATTTAATTCTAACCCTTACTTTAATTTTAACCTTCTTTCTAATTAAACTATAATATTTGTTAAATCAAAAGTCATGTCTGTGACTTGTTTTTCCCGAAAACACCTGTTTTTGGAGATACTCTGTCTCAGTTTCTCACTTCCTCATCAATCACAACTGTCAATGTTGTTACTTATAAAGGGTGTGAGGAAGTACTTGTTTTTCCTTTTTAGCTAAAGGTTGCAAAATTTGCATTCCCTTGTCCCTTCAGGGGGAAATTTTGCTGTTGAGCCCTTTTTACATTTCTATACATAGGTTTACTGCTAATTCCACATCCTTGCACATTCTAGCTAATTCTTTTATTTATCAAGGGAAGTGTTTTTCAAGCCTAAGCACGCATTCCTTTAAGGTCAAAAGGAGTCCTTCAATAGGATCCATGGGGCTCTGCCTCCAGCATGGCCGCTTCCCACTGGGGCTCTGCTCCCAGTCAGCGTTTTTCCCATTTTCAGGTAACCTCCATTTTGCCTCGTTAGGGGTTGTGGCTTCCAGCAGGTTTTTATCAAGAATGGGTGCTAGATTTTATCAAAAGCTTTTTCTGTATCTAATGATATGATCATGTGTTTTTTGTTTTGACTTTTATTGGTGTATTTAATTACATTTATGGTCTCACGAATGTTGAATCAGGCTTGTATCCCAAGGATGAAACCTACTTGGTCGTGATGGATGATTTTTGAGATGTGTTGTTGAATCCGGTTTGCTAGGATCTAGTTGAGAATTTTCTCATCTATGTTCATCAAAGATATTGGCCTGTAGTGCTCTTTTCTTTGTTGGGTCTTTACCTGGCTTGGATATCAATGTGATATTAGCTTCACGAAATGATTTGGGGAGAGTTCCAACTTTCTCAATCACCCAGAATACTTTCAATAAGATTGGTATCAGTTCCTCTTTGTATGTTTTGTAGAACTCTGCTTGAAAGTCACCTGGTCCAGGCCTTTTTTTGTAGATAGTTTTTTTTTTTTTTTCCTTTTCTTTTTTTTTCTTTTTTTTGAGTTGGAGTCTCACTCCGTTGCCCAGACCAGAGTGCAGCGGCCGCTCCCAGCCACCGCAGCCTCTACCTGCTGGGCTCCAGCGATCCTTCCGCCTCAGCCTTCTGAGTAGCTGGAATTACAGGCATGCGCTACCACGCCCCACTAATATTTTTGATTTATCGTAGAGATGAGGTCTCGCTTGCCCAGGCAGGTCTCGAACCCACGGGCTCAGGCAATCCACTCACCTCAGCCTCCCAAATGTAGATAGTTTTCTTATGACATAATCAATTTTCTTATTGATATTGGTCTATTTAGGGTCTCAGTTTCTTCTTGGTTCCACCTAGGGAGGTTGTGTGATGTCAGAAAGTCCTCCATTGTTTTTTCATTTGCTTCCATACAAATGTTTGTTTCAAATTTGCTTCCATACAATTGTACATAGTAGTCTCTGATAGTCTTTTGTATTTCTTCAGGGTCAGTTGTGACTTCATCTTTTGTGTTTCTGATTGAGTTTATTTGGACTTTCTCCTTTTCTGGGTCAGTCTGGCTAGGGGATCATCTATCTTGTTTATCCTTTCAAATAACCAGCTTTTTGTTTCATTAATTAAGAATTTTCTTAATCTAAGGTGGAAGCAATGCCTCTGCTTCTTTTAAAATCCAGAGTTAATTAATTTTGTAAACCATAGAGTTAATTTACATATCTTGAGGGATTAATTTACACCCTTCCCCATTCCCAATCAACATGAATCAGTTTAGAGATTGTCACAATTGCTTTCTGCAAAAGTTTGGGATTCTGGGAGAGAAGAATACATTTTAATTTTTCTGTGGGACAAGTAAGCTTGATCAAGTGTATAACTACAGTGAATAGCTAGCAATCCCATAATATCAGCAACTTTGTAATTGTGAGAAATTTTAAGGGGTGTGGTGCATTTTCTGATTCATTGTTTTGTCCCCAGGGAATTCATTCATTTACTTGTGAATTAATTTTATGTAATAAATGAAAATAAGGGGATACCGTTTAAATTTATGTGTCATAAAACATTCCTAAAACTGACATATTTTAATAAAATTGAATAATGAGACCATTAGGGCTTTATTTAATGTGTTCATAATAAATATATGAAAGTAACAAGTTAAAAACCTTAAGCAAGTGTAGCATTAAAAGATACATAATACAATTGAGACTATAATCCTTGTGACTGAATTTTTTAACGTTGGAAATATAAGCAAGATAAATCTGCTTTTCTCCTAGGTCTAGTAAAATTTCTAAGAGGTCTTACAATTTAAAAAATTGTCATAAGCAGAATAAAAAGCAACAGGTAAATTTATTAATATCTACCTCTTTTAGAAATCACAGGAAGAGGTTATAAGAGCTAACATAAATCTTTAGCAAAACTGGTTTTCAATAAATAGTTGTGTAAAATAGAGCCCATACAATTAAAACTCAATGTGCTAAATTGGTCAGTTCAATTTGTTATAACTCTAAGAACCAAGTATTTCCCTCAGTTGCAATACTTCTGCTTAATCTTACCTGAAGAAAACATTCTGTAAGGAAAATTAGAATCAACTGAGAAAAAAACTAAGTCCATGCTATAGAATAAAATATAGTAAACAGCAAACATTAGTAGATATTAGTATATTTGGAGATTAGAGATAAATATACAATTAGTCAACAAATATTGACTGAGTTTGAATAAATGATTGAATAATAATTTCTTTTTCAAAAGGCAATGAAGTCATGATTAACAGGGTACACACATCACTGGTTACCTGGTCTTTTTTTACATTTTTATGATTGATAGCTCTAAAAGGCAGACACAACTGATATTTAAATGTGTTTTTTCCACTGCTTGTTAGCACTTTGTTTGATGGATGAGTAGGAAGAGATTCATAATTTTAGGATTAAAGGGAGTTCCTCCACTATCTCCAGTTTGACTCATTATCAGTATTTGTTATGCCTCCCTTTCATTAACAGAAAAATGAACAATTATTAGAAGCTTTCAGTAAATGCATCTCTTAAGTAAATATATTTTTAAAATCTTAACAAAGACAGTCATGGTGGTTCAAACCTTAATCCCAGCACTTTGGGAGGCTAAGGTACCAGGATCACTTGAGGCCAGGAGTTTGAAACAAACCTGAACAACAAAGCAAGACCTTAGCTCTACAAAAAAAATAAATTAGCCAGGCATAGTGACCCGTGCCAATAGTCCCAGCTACTTGGGAGGTTGATGTGGAAGGATCGCCTGAATCCAGAAGGTCAAGGCTGTGTTGTGCAGTGATTGTGCCATTGCTCTCCAGCCTGGTGAACAGAGTATTATATAATAATAGATTTTTAAAAAAATTTTTTATGAAAAATAATTGGTAATTTGAATTTTTTTTTCCGAAGGAAAACTTATCCTGATCTCATTTTTCTCTTCAGTAAGACCACCCAATCTTAACTATGTTTTAATACTATCTAAACAGACAGAGTAGAAATAGATCTGCCGTGACCTCAATAAAATTTTGCACCACCAGTTTAATTGTGTATTCATGTAACACTGGAAATCCAAGATTAAGCAACCTGAATGCTATATTTTCCAGACACATGTTTTCCAAAACAATTAGAATGAAATAATAAAATGAACGTTGCACTAATTCTTACTGTATGCTGCAAACTCATCCCCACTTGCCTTTCTCAATATCTCAATAATCTTAATAAATTAAAAGTTCATGTAGGTTTTGAAGCTGTAATTTTTTTCCACATTGAGGTTTCTTATTGCCTATAAGAGTCATGCCCTTCCTAATTTAAGGATATTCCCCTTTACTCATACACTATTTCTTACTTTCACCACTAATTCCTCAAATTGAAGTCTTTACCCTGCTAAATATATTTATCTGTTTGTTATGTTAACAATGCAGTTTGTTTTAATGTTCAAATTTATGTATGGAAATTATTTTTTACAACTACTCTTTGATAAAATAGGACATATTTAACATTTAGCACTTGAGAAATCCAAGCCTTGAGATGATTGTAAACTTTCTACACCTACATTAAAAAGAAGCTACAGCACAAGATCAAGCCAAAATATAGTTCCAGAATTCTGTCAATCATTTATTTGAAATTCTCAGATTAGTGGTTACTCTAAGAAGGCTATAATTTCTCTATATAAATCATAAGATATTTTAAATAAAAGAAATTGAGACAAAATTAAAGATTCCTTGTTTCACTCTCTTCATTCACTGGTAAACTTTGAGTAATTCATATCAGCCACCCCTATTTCTCAGTCTCCATTTCTTAATGCTCTGCAATTCCACTCTCAATAATCTACTCTAACTGCTGCCATGAAGGCTCCATTGATCTCGTACTTTCTAAAACTAAAAGCTTTACTTCACTCATTCATCCTGCTCTCTGTGCAGTGCTTAGCACATTTAGTCTTTTTTTAAAAAGTCTCTCTTCTTTTAGCTTCCATGGGACTAGACCGCTACACTATATTAACTTTCCTCCTTCATTATTCGTCATCTCCCCTCTTCCACCACTAGTCCCTTATACTCCTTAAATATGAATGTGCTGCAAATCTGTTTTTGTCCATGTCTTAATGTATATCTCTTCTTCAGAGATCCCAACAAATTTTGTAGCTTCACCTTTATTTCTGTTCATATGGCATAACCATGCAAACGAACATGCTCAGATCCATACACTTTTGCCTATATAAACCTCCATGCATGTTTATATAAACATGCACATATATTACCACATATGCATGTGGATATGCCATTTATGTGATATGTGTGTATGTGAATATGCATGCATGCTTCCATGAAGAGAATCATAGAACATAAAAATAGATATAACTCTGATGTTTCTTCTGAGCCTAATTATCTAGCAACCTACTATATATACATTTCTCAAGCTCTGTCACTTCAAATACTACATATTTAAAATGACATTAATTATAACACCTCTTGTGAAATGCCTTGTCTCATCTTTTAGTTGTGTTTAACTCTTCTTTCATGGAGCCAAATATTTTATAGCAGTATTCCCGTCTTCACATTCTAATCTAAGTTTTGATAAACGTATGCCAGTTGTATTCAAAACTTCTGACTCAGGTTATGTAGACCCTTGTTAGTGGGCATTTTTTCTCCCTATTCCTATGTAAAATATAATATTTAAAACATTCTGAAAATAATTGTACAAACTGAAATAAATACTAAGCAGGCACGTTAAATTTGAAGGAGTCCGTTTCTCTATTCAACCCCCAAACTTTTGTAAGTTCACCACTTCCATAAAAACTGAAGTTACAAGGCAGTTTTTGTTTGTTTATTTTTCTTACATGACTCTATCACATGTAACCTTAGCAGGAGTGATACATCTTGACTTCCCTCCAGCTGTTAGGTAGTGGACATAAAATACAGGTTTTTGAAATCTGCAACATTGTCTGCAATAATTAAAATATGTATGTGGCTATGTGCTTGGTTCATTAAATATTTTGAAATTATCTGCTTACATATTATAGACATAATGGAAAAAAGAAACAAAAAAGAAGCATTTTATATACATTGCAAACCCTTTTCTAAGGGTCTGATTTTTTCCTTCCTTATCTCTTTTACTTACAAAGAGTAGCTATCTTCTGCAGGGAAGAAAATTTACATTAATTTCTGGATTATAATCACATCTGTGACTAATGCATTTACTTTAATTTGAGAATGGGCTTTCTATTAATATATCACCAAATAGCTTTTTCTGTTTTGATATTCAAAATCATGTGATAATGAACACAAAACTTTTGCTCAACTCAAAGCTCTCATTTCGTATGTTAGAGGAGATTAAACTTAAACAAGTTGACAGACTTTCATGTTCTGTAGACAGCAGTATAAAAACAAAATAATAATAATATAACTAGAGAAATATGACATGTATGATTAATTACTGTCACACATTTAATTTAGACTGCCACACTATTAAGAGAGGTCATGATTGATATAACAATCACATTTAAAAAGTAACACAATAAATAGCCTTTAAATTTG
The DNA here is from genome assembly GCF_000164805.1 of Carlito syrichta. NCBI lineage: Eukaryota > Metazoa > Chordata > Mammalia > Primates > Tarsiidae > Carlito > Carlito syrichta. Next base: position 326,528 of record NW_007259538.1, on the reverse strand, counting down.
GTCTTAAATTATAACTAGATAGTAGGAGTAAAATCAATATTGGATGGAATAAATTCAGTCAGCATGAACTGATCTGCTTGAGCAACTTCAGGAAACCTAACTTTTATTCTCTTCTCTCAGTTTTTCTAATTGTGTCCCTCTTATATTATTAAGTTAGTTTAATATCTCTATGGGGGAATATCCCACATTTATTACTATTATTACTATCATTATTATCAGATGTCCTTCTCCCTTCTAAATCTTTTTTCTTTCATCTTTTACTGTTCTTTTGCCAACTATATATGAAATTGAAGACTGTATAGAAAGAAGAATGCCAGTGTCACTCTAAAGGAAATTTTTTAATACTATTTCTTTTTTTACATAGAACCAATCTCATTTCTAAAGATAAATTATACTTGCATGGGATTATCAGCCTACCTCAACTCCATGGACAAGAGAAATTATTTTAACAATTATTAAGTGAAAAATCAAAAAGTGCACATTAACAATTATATGTATAATAACAAAAATTGTTGATTGCAGTTGGCAAATCACAGCAAACCTTAATATAATACTTGCTGCAATGGCTGTTTATCCCAAGGGATATTTATTCAAATGTTTTAAATAATGCATAGTTCTTATCTAATTAAAGCTCAATTAATTCAGATGAACATATAACATTTTTATAAGTAAAATAAAAATTCACATATTTTAGCAATTCTACATAGAATTTTGTAGTACATGCAGCATTATTATACTATGGAAACATTAAATGTGAAATAATAATTGTTGAGTGTAGATTGCAAGAAATGAAGAGTAAAAAGCAAATGATGTTTATTAAAATACAAGGAGATGGTTACTTAATTTTATCTAGGCAATAATCCATGAAATTAAAACTTTAGTAAATGTAGTTGCTAGTGTACAAGTGAAAGAATATTAAATTCAGATACAATTTTTCATTAAAGGTTTTAAATCATTTTTTATTCCGCTATATAGTCAAGAAAATACCAACTCAACATTATTGTTATTAAAATGATTAGCTGCTTTTTACTTACTTAAAAACTGAAGCTATATACATAATATACTAAAGAATAATTAAAGGAACATGTTATAAATGTGCAAAAACAAGATAGACTGAAGAAAATTAATTACAATTATTTTCCTACTTACTATTCTGCTTTAAATGGAAAAAAAAGTTGCTTATAAAACATTAAAATTCCATTATCATCTACTACAAAGCCATGAGTTTTCATATTTAAAATGAAGTCTATTTATAAAATAATATGTCAGTAGCTATTCGGCATCAAAAGTAGAAGCTATTTCTAGTTATATGAAATTGACATTCTTGACCATTTTAAAAATAATGCATAGGCCTCAAAAATACGATTGCATTCAAATAAAAAGACATAAACCTGATTTATGAAAGTAAATATTTTTGTATGATATATGAGAGTAGCTCAGGAAAACATGAATTTTACACTCATTGGTATTCAAAGACATTTAATTGTAGAGTATATACAAATTTTTTATAGAACTTAAGCTATTTATAAATAGAAACTTATGCTGGTTATTTATAGTTTGTATCTATTCCACTGTTAGTTTCCAGTTCTAAGTTAATGCCCATAGAAAGTAGTATTATTGCCTCAAAACTTTCTGAAACCATACACAATATTTTCTGTGTAGGTTATTAAATATTTCATATTAAGCCTCTTATATCCAATTTTTAAAAATTTTTAATAATGCAAGTTCCTGAGATTTATCTGTACAAAGCAGGAATAGCTGGAAACAATGATATGGCAAAGCTGTCTGATGTTCTGAAACTTAATGTGTTGTAAAGCAAATTGCATACCATGTAAGACTGTAATTGTAAAGTTTAGCCAATTATTTAGATGTCTCCTCAATATGACCTGTATTACATGGCTATAATTTGTATTCAAGTTAATCACAATTAAATTATTTTGTAATTGTGAAAACAATTTTACACGTATTATTTTTCTATAAATGAATATGTTTATTGATTTCTCATTGGCTTTAAGTCAGCTACAACATTTACTTTTCAAAATGTTTAAATAGCATCTTTTTAAGGTTATAATATATATGAATAAAGATTGCACTATATGAATAAAGGATTTAAATGTAATTTTTATTAAAGAAAAATTAGATAATTTTCCATTTTTTAAAAATTTTAAAATACTGAGGGCATATCAGATAAGTAGAAAATGTTATCACAACCTTGGGATTAAAACTGATGGCATCTTTAAAGAACAACATTACTGACTCTGTGATTCACCAATGTTACGCATTTTGCACAAAGCAGACAATATCAGAAATTGGCACTTTACAAGATAATATATGGTATTCCATGGTGCATTTTCCCTAGTAAGGAAAATTATAAGCAACATTATAAGCAAATCTCTAATAATGTTGACAATGTTTTAATTTTAAAATAACTGCTGATAATTTATTTCAATAACGATAGTCTTCCTTATTAAATAAAACGGAAAATTTGAGATAGCCTAAGATTCACAAAGTATCTTTCAATTTTTAAACACAAATGAAAATTCTCTGCAATAGCCACTGACTTTTCAGGGAAAATCAATTACCATTTCCATATTTCTTTTCAATTGACTCTGACACTCCATGCTTGGAGATCCCCTCCAATAATAAACATTCTGGATACTTCAGCAACTCAGTCCCTAGATAACCACAAGTTTTTATTTTTAAATCTTCTTTTCAGCAATTCCACAGCACTAAAGTTAATGGCTTGCTAAACCCTTGAATACCATTAAAAGCAGGCATCTGCACATTTGTCTTTTAGCTTTGTGTCTGTTCTACTTTCCATTCTTCCTTAAACAGTTCTATAAAGGCTCAGTGGGGAGCTGTTTCCAATAGGCTCAATCAAGTGTTCATAGCCACTGGTCTCTCTAGCAGCAGATTCAATAAATTTATTTAGGCAAAAGTAGGCCCTGAAACACGTGATGACTTTTTAATTGATTTAATGGCAAAACAAAAAGCAAATCAAAAAGACTAAACAGACCCTTGTATTTTCTTACAAATGTAACATCCACCAGACAGTTCTTAATAAAATCTTTAAAAAATCAAAACTTTGCAACTTTATAAACAAGGAAAAAATTCCAAGATACCCCCTTCATATAAAAATTGCAAAATCATGCTCTCTGTAGCCTATATATTTCCCTTTCTTTTGAAATTTAAGTTATGACAACAACAAATATTCTGCATTATATTTAAAAGTAATAAGCTTCTTAAATTTTTGATGATATTGTGTAACTGAGAATTATTCAAATTTTAAAAAGAGGGATATTTCCCAAACAGGGTAAATAAACTAATATAAGTCAAAACTTTTTTCATAAAATATCAGCATTACTCATTTAAAAAAATCAATAATGAATTTCATGTTTCTAGGAAATTTTTCTATCAACATTTTTATTTGAAGGAGTACCTGTAAACCATTCCATATTCAAACACATACACAGAACTGTGATGATGTTCTTTATATGGTAAATAATATTGACGTACACACATATTAAAACATATAAACATGAAGGTACTACCACAGAAGCTTAATTTCAGTTAAAAGCAGACCAGACAAGGTAGTTCATTGTGTTTTATATCATTATTATAAAAATAAATTGGTGTCAATGAATCATGGAATATGACTTCAATGGGACCCAACATTGAGATAAGAGTTTTTAAAACAAATACCATGTTATTTTCACAGATATCTTCTCTTGAATGTTGGGTGCATAACTAATGAAACCAATTCGGATGCAGGATGTGCAGTACTAATAAACTGTAAGAAACCATTCATCTCATCAGCCTTGATGCAAAAATCATTTGCCATAGGAAAAGACCAAATCAAGACTGTTCCTTAGCTCTATGAATGAGTTAATCACTTTATAAATGACAGGAGAGAGACAAATGCAGATCAAGAGGAAGAGCGAACACACGATCAATCTCAAATGTCATTCATCAAAAAGGATTTGGTTCGTCATTGCTTTATTAAGTTTTGTCAACCTCCTCCATACTTGAAAAGAGAAAATAAACAAGAGATAAAACTTGATCTCAAGATTCCATAACAACAACTCTCACTGAAAATGTCATCTTAAACTTTGGAACCTGGATATAATTTTGTTTATTGCTTCTGATTTGAATTCTTGATTAAAATTTATTTTATCAATGTGTTAATTTACAAATATATCTCACTAATAATTAAAATATACTCCCTAATGATGGCATCTATAATTTGTTTAAATCATAGAAACAAGAAATGAATATTAAAATATACTCTCAGTGTATATATAGAACAGGGTGGTTTTAAGTACATTATCATCACACTATGCATCTGAGAGGAATATGTTGATGACAAAATTATAATGATATATCCAACTGTCAATCGATCTGACCTAGCAAGGTGCTTCTGTTTGTCATAACAAAAACCTCTGAGGATAAAGATGAAGCTTCAGACTGTAATGGTGTTCAAATTCTCCATAGCCACCAAAAAGCAGATATTTCCATATAACCAAGCATTTGCCTTGGGTAAAGAAATTCCATGTACTTTTAAAATGAAATACTTTATTTTACACCAACATATTATTTGATTATATAAGTGTTAGCAAGCAGACTTTCCAAAAGAATATTTACTGCAATTAATTACAGGCAAGACTTTTCTTTAAAACAAATCAAACAATTGCTTTCTTGATTACAAAGAGCAATTGATTTCATTTTAGAGTTCATAGGCTGCCAATGGAAGCATGGGCATGGTTAAGCAAAGAATGACTTGGATTCTCCTTTTATATGATTTACATCACATTTTAAATAAGCTTCATTTAGGGAAGACAAAAGACTTTCTATTGTTTGAATAAAGTTTGTAATCTTCTGCATTACATCACAACCGCTATTATTCCCCTTACAAAGACTTGAGAGTAGACAGGATAACGCAGACTAGCTAACTAGAAAAAGAATTGAACCTAGAAAGAACTAGGGATAAATAAAATGTTCAAGAATACACAACAACTCTAAAATTCCCTGAATAAATGAGAAATGTAGTAATCATTTTCTTGTATAAACTTTCACTTCTACCATTAGAATATGAGATATGAACATTTAAGATTATGCTTGTGTATTAAGATGTTGCTTGCTTCTTTTGTCACTGAGATGGGACAGGTACTCTTTATCTTTGAAATGTATTATTAGAATTATCTGCTAAACTTGTATTAAGTGTAACCCATTAATGACTAAATCAAAATTGTGATCTGTTAATATTTTCTAGCTGTCATTGTAATTAAAACCGCCAACCTACTTGATTCTAACATTAAATGAGATTTATTTTTCAATTTGGACAGGCTTTCCTCTTCTAAAATAAAATAACTGTGTGTCTAAATTATATTATGTACCATGTAGGAAGGAAGTACTCTGTGTTCTATTCAATCACAGTTTTTTGTTTATTTGTTTTTGTTTTGTGTGTTTTGTTTTTACTCTAAGGGCCAGCAAGATTATTTTAATTATTCCACTGAAAAGTATTTGAAAGTATTCATATAGTTATAAAACACTTGTCTATATATTCTAAACTATTCTTATCTTGTGTAAATATGACTAAAACCACTAAGATATTTTCATCTGAAAAATTGCTTTTAAAAATTGAAAATGAAACATAGTTACTTGCTTTGGATTTCTGTATCAAATACTTTGTAGAAACAAAAAAAACCTTTTTTTGGAATACTTTTTAACTTTATAATATGACTGATCAGAATCAAATAAGCAAGTTTTAAAGAGGGCAAACTAGACATCTAACCAAATGAGTCCATTCCAAATCTCAGAGACTTTTCAGAATTATAGACATTAGTGCTGCCAGGCTGGCGATATTCCAACTTGGGTAACGGTGTTAAGCTTACCCAAATCCCCCGTGTGGTTTCATTTGACTATGGTAGACTTCTTTTGCTGTCCCAAACTGCTGTATTGTGATTTTATATACCAGAAACAGCTGCTAAGTTCACTGATGGGAAAAGTAAAAGAACTGAGTAAACAACCTGTATCAGTGTATCAAATATTATGGAATCCTTTCAAAGGATTTTAGATATGATTGTTTCAGATGTCAAAAATTATATGGAACAAAATTTATTTTTCATTTTAATTATTCACACTGCATCTTACATAGTTTCTCAAGATTAAAAATAAAATAAACATCTGAAAAATGTAATCAAGAATATATTCAAATAAGCAAAATTAGAAATAAAAAGTAAAATTTAATAACAAGTAGGTATGAGGCAACATATGAAATGATGGACAATTTCACATAACTCTAGTATTTATAAATTGATAAAGAATTAATTTTAACAATATAAAATTAAGCAAAAAGTGCTTAAAAGTAGAAATGTAGTAGAAGATTGAACTTAGAGAAATAAATGTTGTTAAAGAATATTCTCTCTTTTGAGAGTGTCTAACCCATGCACATACAAGCATACACACACACCTTCCATAAAAAGATGACCAGAAATGGACAGATTTAGTATATTAGATCAAACTTGAAAAGCAAATTATAGCAATGCTATAATCATGTAAAATTTCCTAAGGCATTAGAAAATTATTAGATGTGATAAAGGAATAATTTTAACAATGAAATTTGATAAATCTGATACAAATATTAAAAACAAACTTTTGGCGAGACACCATTGATCACGCCTGTAAGCCCAATACTTTGGGAGGCTGAGGCAGAAGGGTTGCTTGGTCCTAGGAGTTTATCAGCCTGGGTGACACAGCAAGACCTCGTCTCTACAAAAAAATAAAATAAATTAGCCAGATGTAGTGTGCACCTGTAGTCATAGCTATTCAGAAGAATAAGGCAGAAAGATCTCCTGGGTCTGGAAGGTTGAGACTGAGGTGAGTGGTGATGCCCCTCTACTCTAGCTTGGGATACAGAGTGTGATCCCAATTCAAAATAAATCAAAACAAAACAAACAACAATAAACTTCTGACTGAATCTTTATGAACATAAAACAATATCCTAACATACTGAGTATACCAGTGCATTATGATAAAAACCCATGTCCAATATTTACTCTCAAGAAATAGTAACTTTTATTTCTCTGTCTTCTATATTTCTTTCTTAAAATCTCAGTCTTTCATCTTAAAAGCTTTTCTCAGATGTCTTGGATTCAATGGATATCTTCCATTTAGGGCAGCAGTGAAGATCTTAAAGCACAGAGCTGGGGTATTTTGATTTATTGACTTTACTATAAAGTGATGCTGCTGAGTCATCCCAAAGGGGGGGTGGTGTAGGCCTTGAAGAACAATATGTTTGTCTTTTTTTTCTTTGGGGCTTGTTAGAATTTTCTTCTGAAAAATCTGTCAGTTTACTTCCTGGAAAGTATAAACTTAGCAACCATCATTCTGGAAGCCTAATAATGAAAAGGAAATAAATGATATACTCTGCAGTATGTAGAATGTACTTAATTTTCCTTTTTAGTATGGTACCACTGTTTAGTACCTACAATCCAGTCACTTGCATCAGCTTCTCCTGAAAATAAACTTCTAGTCTTCTGCTAACACGTGTGTGTGGCTGTTTGTGAGTGTGTGTGTGTGTGTGTGTGTGTGTGTGTGTGTGTGTGTGTGTGTGTGTAAAAAAAGTTCTTTAGATTTAATACTCAAGATGGATAATCCCATTGTCTAGCAATTTACCAAATAAAGCTTCAACTGATATTTCAGTGTTTATAAACGTACCCACCCCTAACTTTGAAAGGACCTGGAGTCATCACTTCTGAGTATCTGGTTAATTTTTAAAGCATATATGTTGGATGTCTTGAATTGCTTACTTTATTTCAAATTTCTCTAGTTTTATAAGTCAGTTAAAATTTATGTTTGGAAATCCATAGTTCAAGAATCTGTTGTTAATTTCTCCTTTTTAATTTCTTTGTCTTTTTATATTTGATTTTAATTTCTTTTTAAAAATCTATTAGTGTTATTTTAGTGTTTCTTCCAAAGAGGATTGAGAGTCACCCTTTGTGAAACCACATAATTAGATTATGGTTGCCCTTATTACACATTTGTACCTCAAATTATATTGAGAATCTGATGTTATTGACCAAACACTATGCAGTCTAATCATTTTAAACTCTCTGGTTACTAGACAATTGCAAATAAATTATTAAAATTTGTATAAGCAATAGTATTTCTATTAAAAAATGGTCACTAAAAAAGAAGGCAAATGTAGAAATCACCAAAAATCTATCCCTCCACTGAAACAATGATTGAAGTGGGAAATCTATCAAAATCAACTTTTTTAGAACATTATAACATAATGACTGACTTCCAGAAACCAGGGAAATGTTTAATGAAATAAGAAATTGCTAAATTTTGGCTGAGAATGTCATGGCATTTTATTTATCTACCATCCTTCATTATTTAGTTGAAGGTGGCCATAAAGATGGTAGTCTGTGTTTCTTGTAAAGTTCTCTAATGCCAAAGAGAGGAATAAAGACCTATCCTTCAATAATTATTATTGTGCAATTTGACCTGACTGGTGGACACTCTAGGGAATCTGCTCAGTTTCCTTTTTGGAACTTTCTCAGGGTTAGAGTGGCTTTGTGGTAGCATTTGTTAAAAGCATTTAAAGTTATATATTACCTACTGCTACCTGAAGCAACATACAACAGGCACAGTTAGTAACAAAGAAACCTAAGAAGGACTAGTATGGAGAACGAAATACTTTGGAAATAAAGGTTTTGCAGAGCTTTTTAAATATACCATGGACTCATGAAGATTACACACATTCTTAAGACAAAATGCATGGTCAAAAAATACCCAAGAAGAGAATAAGTTTTTATGCTTGAGTAATCTTTAGGCTTTGGTTAAACAAGAATTAAAAGTAAGAGAATTTCAAACGTTCTGGCTAAGCATTGAAGAAGAGTGAATAAATATTTGAAAAAATAATGGTTAAAATTTTCTCAAATTTGATGAAAGGCACAAATCTGCATATTCAAGAAGCTCAGTGAAATCCAAATAGGATGAAGTAAAAAATATTCACACCAAGACATTACAATCAAACTTTGAAAGAACCTTGAAAGCCACAAGAGAAAAATGATTTTCCAGGCACAAAAGGGACTCAACAAAATTAGTCAATTTCTCATCCAAAATCATGAAGGCTAGAAGGTGAAGGGATATCATATTTAAAGTGCTTAAAGAAAAAAAATCAACCAAGAAGTCCACATCCAGTAAAACTAACCTACAAAAATGGAGGAGTAATAAAGGCATTCTCAGATAAACAAAAGCAGAAGAAAGTGTCAGGAACAGACCATCCTTACAAAAAATGTTAAAGGGATTCTTCAAGGTAAAATGAAAGAGCATTTGACAGTAACCTCGGGCTACATGAAAAAATTAGAGAAAACAAGTAAAGTAAATCCAAAAATAAAATGTACTATTATGGTATTGTTGATTTTTGATACCTCTTCTTATGTTATTTAAAAAAAACATAAATAAAAAATGATTATGTCTATGTTAATGAGCATAGAATATATAAAGATGTACTTTGTGGCAAAGCAACATAAAGGGGAAAGGGCAAAGATACATAGAACCAGAGATTGTGTTCTCAAATTAAAGTGAGTATTAATTGAAACTAGTCTCATAAATTTAAGATGCCAAGTGTAATTTCTGACATAAAAAGTATAGAAAAAATGAGAAGAGAATCAAAATGGTGCCCTACAAAAAGTCAATTAAACACAAAAATGGCAGTAATGGGGAGAAAAAGGAGCAAAAACACATTAGATATACAGGAGGAAAAAGTGAAATGGCAGAACTCTGTCCTTATCAGTAATTATATGTAAATGTTTTCTATGATCTATAACCCATTTCTGATCAATTAGACAGAAAACTCTGTAGGGTAATGCTCCTGAGGAAGTATCCATTGTTCCTAAGAAATAGAGAAAAACAATCTTAGCCTCATCTTCCTAGGATGTTTCTTTATCGAGATACAAAGCCTGGAATTGTTATTGCCATTCCAAACCTCTTCTCAGGACAAAGTGAACAAAACATGGGATGGAAACACATAGAGGGGATGTGAACTACTTCTGATGTAAAAGAATACAACTCCTTGCCCTTGAGTCAAGATTGCTGCTGTAAGTATTCCAAAAAATATAATTAAATTGCAGATTTGAAAGCAATACAAAAAAACCTAAACAAAGGACCTGAAATGTGCGAGAAGACTATGAGTCAGGAAGCTCTGTGCTGAATAAAGAAGGTAATCAAAAATGCAAGAAGCCTTGAGAGATGTTTTCAAAAGTGACTATACAAAATACAGTTTAGTTGAGATCCATATATATTGAATCAAAATAAGAGGAATATTTTTTATCATTTGCTATGCTCCTTGTTTTTTAATATCCCATATTTTCTCTTTTTTAAATATAAAGCTATATTCTGTATGTTATGAGATAAGAAAAGCCTACAAAAGCAAATTTGACTGAACTGAAACATAGCAAATTAATACAGTATCTCCAAGTGTGATTTCTGTTCCTATCTCTTCTGATAAAACCCCCTGAGAACGTTTTCATGCTGACTTGGATGAGATTTACAATGTGTCAGTGGATGTGAATATACAATAATGATATAAACTTCTATGAAAATTCACACACAAAATTTGAATTGAGAGTTTGCATAACCTGTCTTCAATATGCTTAACAGTGAGGCATGCAAATATATTTTCTAAAGAAACTATGAGTCTGAATGATTTTCATTTTTACAAAATTAACATAGAACCACTGGAATGATGCTGCTACTGTAAATCTGTGAAAGAAAATTTCTTAAAACAGAGAAATCACTTTTTTTAAGAAAAAAAAAGATATTTCAAAATAATGCACCGTTGCCTAAATCATCATTTTCATGAATGTCTGATTCTGTTTCAGTGAAATCACAATCCCAGTGTACATTTTCTGCTTAAGTATGATAAATCATAGAGACTCATTATCAGTTTTCATTTCAATGTAAAAACTGATTCAGCATCTTTGGTAAAAAGATACTATATACTAAACCAAAATCAATTGAATTTATAAGACAATTTCTCTCCAAATTTAAATAGCCTTGTAAGTTGGTATTTATTAAAAAAACTAATAATGAAACACACACAAATATTAAAATAACAGTGAAAATGGCTTCGTATCATTTTTTATCTCTACTTTTATAATAAATTATAGTTACTTAAAATTTTAGTTCTAAATGAAAAAGTTGATGTTGGCACAAGTGCAAGTTTTAAATAGGTGTATTTGCCAACTTCTATATTGACTTGAAAGTTTTACTGCTTTGTCTGTAAAGTGATTGGAATAAAATTAAATTTCAGCTGTGTTTCATTCCATTGTCTTTACCCAAGTACAGATACCCATGACTTCATTATTAGGTTCAATATGTTAAATGACTATTAAAAGAACAGCTTTAAAACAAACAAAAAATGTGGAAATTCAGAGCAGAATTAATGCAACCTGGATACAGAAAAGCACACATCATAAATGTAGTAAATCCTTTCACTGCTCTGCTCCAATGAAGCCTAAAATGCTAAGAAATAAGAACTGAATTATTTAAATATTAAATTCCATTGATATTCTGAACCTCCATAGTTTGTTAATTAAATATTAATTTTATTTTAAGAAAGTCTGCTAATAAAAAACAGTTAAAACTTTCACAGTTATTCCACCATGCTGATTTCCACAGAATTAATATCCTATGCTGAAAAAGTTTTTAAATTAATGCACAATTCTTTATAGTAGAATTTTCACTATTAGCTAGTTTAGACAGGTTATCTGCTTTAGCTCTTATGAAAAATGAAGGGTTTCAAATTTTCTGTCCAGTCACAATAGTCCCATTATCTGTGGGCTTTACAAAGCTAAATACTTGGCAACTCAGTATGTCTATGAACCAATTTTGCAGTACCATTGAAAATCATAGAAGTTTCTAATGAATGATAAGATCATTTTAATGAGAAATATTCAATATTATTTTGATTTGAAAATTAATTTTTTTTACCTCAAATTATGAAGAATGAGAAACATTGAAAAATAAATATGATTTTCAGGTAACTATTACTAGTTTGTAATTTACAGCATCCTGTAAATTTAAACTATGTTACAAATAGTCCTTGGTATTTAATGTATTCAATCTCTTTGACTTTTCTTTTAGTACTACTGAACATCACATCTTTTTACTATTTTAACTGACACCATATAAATTATGATTAAATTATTTCAAAGAGTGAAACCAAACAAACACACATGGTCATGTTAGCCTCATCTATGTATAAGCAATATATAGCGTTAAACAGAAAAACTAAATGCAGACATATGACAGAGATTCAGTAAATGAAATATACAAAAACACATATGTAACACAGTGTTTTCAGATCATATTAGGACAATCTAACAGAGAAGTGGTTCAGCATAACAAGGAGAGTCATTTTTGAGTCCAGAAAAACTATCTGTCATATAGGGCTGGCTTGAAGGAGAGAGTAATGCAATCTGACATGACCATTCCTTTTACTGGGTTCTCTTAATATTGGATCCTGGAGGTTTCTCTGCTTCTGATTGGAATTCTGGCATATTTAGAGAGCTATTCGTCAGATCTCATACAGCACCAGAGATAGTTGCTCTCCCCACCAATCATAGCAACAATCCTTTATAATGTGCAGGACATTGGGTAGAGTACGCAGAAGGGCACTGCCTCAGCAATGAAGCCAAATTAGCCCTAGACAAAATGTTGCTCTGATTTGGTCAAAGAACACTTATGAAAAGCTTCAAGAGACTAAAGTATTTACAAATAACTTAACTGCATCTCAGAACAAACTCAAAACAATTCAAGGTTCTTCTTGCACCCACCTAGGTAAAATTGACAATTTCTGGCATCCAATTAAAAAACTAAAAGAAATTTTAAAAAGCAAGTAAATAATCTTCAATAAAATTCTATGAGAACATCATAACCTTGATTATAAACAGACCTATTTGAAAGTATTAAGGAATTGATAAAAGTTTTGCCTGAGCTTCTCTAAAACAACTTTCTCACACATTTTATCATTCATAATCCAAAAATTAAGTACATTTTGTTCAACAAAAGAATACCCTGAGGAGGTATTCCTGGATGTGTCAATAGTCACATTAATTGTAAATTGTCAAATATCTCAATTAAATGGTGGAGATTGAGTAAAAATTCAAGAGCCATCCTTGTGATGCTGTCTGCACAAAGCCCACATTAATGTGAAAATATAATTATGTTAAAAATATAAGGATAGAAGAAAATATATCATGCTACAACTGGAGTTGTTATGTTAACATCAGACATATATTGCAAAACAAAGAAAGTTATGTGAATTTAAAAGTAGCAGGACATGTAATCCCCAATTTTTTCCAGCTAATAATGGAGTTCATAATATATGAAACAAATAAATGATGGAACAGAAAAGAGAAATAGGCAAATCAGCAATTATATTTAGAAATTTGTTAAACAAATAGAATATAAGGTTAAACTACTTTATCAACCAACTGAAACCAATTAACATTTATAGAACACAACACCAGACAATATAACAGGATATGCCTTTTTCAAGCATCAAGGGATATCTGCCGAGGTAATTCACTTGGGACCAAAAACAAGTCTCACAAAATTTACAAAAATTCAAGTCTTATATAGTATGTCCTCTCACAACATTGAAATTAAATTAGAAGTAAAGATGCACAGATACTTGGAAACTAGTAACATACTTTTGAATATATTTGTGGCAAAGAAAAAATCAAAAGTCAAATTATAAGGTATTTTGAGCTGAATGAAAATAAAAGCAGCAGAGAAAATTTGTTAGTTGCTTATAAAGTAGTATTTAGAGAAAATTTAATAGAATTAAATGTTTATATTGGTAAAAAACACAGATCTCAATTCAATAATTATAGCTTTCACCTTTAGCTTTTAGACTTCATCTTATTTTGCTTTTCAAAATAAGCAAAATAAGAAACAAGATTAAAAAAATAAGTGATATAGACAAAAAGGTGGTCTATATAGATAAAAAAGGTGGTCCTTTGAGAAATCAATACAATTAATATCCTCTAGTGCGACAAATCAGGGAAACAAACTGAACTGTTAATATTAGAAATAACAGAAGTTTTATCACCACAGATTAAAATCTTACAGTATTATATCTATAAAGAAAATTTATAAATAAATTTTGTCAGCAAATTCAACTTCTTAGAAGAATTGGACAAATTCCTTGAAAGATACAAACAACCAAAAATCATTCAAGAATAAATAGATGGAATGAGTATTTCATATGTGTTACAGAAATTGAATCTGTAAAGATTTCCACAAATAAAACTCAAGACCTGTATTGAGTGGGAGTCTCACTCTCTCACCCAGGCTGGCATGCAGGGACACATTCATGACACAACAGAGTCTTGAACTTCTACCTCAGCCTCCAGATAACTGGGACCATAGGCACAAACCACCACACATAGCTAATATTTTGATTTTGTAGGTACGAAGTCTAGTTATGTTTCCTAAACTGGTATCAAAACCCCGGGCTCAAGCAATCCTAATGCCTCAGCCTCCCAAAGCGCTGGGATTTCAGGCGTGGGCCACCAACCTGGCTTCAGTCAAATTTTTAAAGAAATAATACAGTTCTATAAAGACCATGGCAGAAAACTGAAGAGGAGTAAATAATCCTCAACTCATTCTATGAGAACATCATAATGTTGATCACAAACACAGACCAATGCATTAAAAAAAGACGATAGTTCAGACCTATAGTCCAATGCTTGATAAAATGTCACACATAAAACCCAACAATATATTAAAATGATACTATGATTAAGTTGTATTTATTTCAAGACTGTAAGTTTGATCTAACTTTAAAAATCTGACGTTATACATCGTATTTGACAAAATTAAACATTTATTCCTGATAAAACCTGTCAGCAAACTAGATAAATAATACCCTTAATTCAGATAACTTATATTACACATAATGCTGAAAGGCAAATATTTTGGCCAAAAGATCAAGATTGCTCTTACCACTTAAGTTCATCATTATTCTGGAAGTAAGAGCCAGTGCAAAAAGGTAAATAAAGCTTATAGAAGGCAAACAAACAGAAAAGTAAAAATCTTTTAAAAGGAAACAATAGTATTTGCTGAAGTAAAATAAAAACTACTAACAACTAATAAAAGTAATGCGTTTGTTTAACAAAACTGTAGGATACAAAATTAATATTTAAATTAATTTTATTTATATATACTATAACTAAGGGGCAAGATGTTCTCAGAACCGGTCACAGTGTATGTCTCTGCATCGGTGGGTGAGCATAAAAATGAATCTGCATGCATGTGTGTGTCCAAGTGTGTGAACGAATGTTCAACTGAGGGGAGACATGGGAACAAGTACCCAGGACTCCCCTGCAGAAGCGGCTGCAACTTATCACTGCTCTGAATTTTGTGCCCCCAGCAGGAGGAAAATCCGCCATTCTCAGGCATCTCTTGGGAAAAAGTGGCAGAGATCAGCCTCTGGGCACCGGGCACCTGGCACCTGGCTCAATTACCATCTGCAGCAACAGGTTAGGCACTGTGGAGAAAGCACAGGGAGGAGATTCAGAGATAAATCCTGCAAGGGGAAAGGGAGGGAAAGATGTCAGCTGGCACCCTTTTCTCAATCCCAGAATGCAGGCAGAGACGTCCTTTGGCTCACTCAGTACTGAGAAGCCTGCATCCTGTGACTTAGGGGTGATCGCTGCACCCCTCTGTGCTCAATCACGGTTGACCAGGGAGGATACTGCAGGTGTAAGCCACCGAAGATAGCAACAGGCTTGGAAACCCATACGCCCCGCCCTAAACTGACCCATTCACAAACACGTGCATTCAGAGTGGGAGACAAGAGACACATGAGCAGAGGTGAGTCTAGTTCAAGTCCAGCCCCCTTCCCCAGAAGTCCATGGGGTGCATGACCCACGTAGAGAGCCGCCTGATCACCCTGCACAGGGCAGAAGGGAGGGTCTAGAGCCCAAGCGATGGTGCTCTGGTTGTGCCAGTAAAGAAGGAAACTGGCGTTCCAGAAATGGAAGCAAGAGGGAGCAAGAGGGGGCTCAAGGCACAAAAGCTTTGTCTTCACCCCCGCTTTTCGCTCACGCTCTACAGACGTATCTTTGTGTATGTGTGTTCTGATTGGATTCTCTTCCCTTTTTTTACCTATGGGTATATTTGAGGGTGTCTACCTTCGTTTCTGTTTTTTGTTGTTGTGTTGTTTTTATGTTCTTTTCTTTGTTTGTTTATCCAGTCATTTGCTTTCTTCTTCCTTCTTTCTCTCTCTGTTGTTCTCCTTTTTCTGATTCCGGCGTGCCCAGAGCCCAGTCACCAGACACTGTGGTCTGCAAGTAGCTTCTGAAGCTTATCTCCCGCCATTACACCTTAATCAAACTCAATACTACAAATAGACAACACAGTCCTCCACGCCCACACACAGTCCAGCATCAAAACTGAACAAATCCCGAGGTTCTATCTAAGGAAGAATAAGGGGGTGGGCAAACAGGAGTGACAGCTACCCCTCCCCCACCCAAGCCACTGAGCAATGGAATTAAAGAGAGGAAAATAAAGGGGTAGAATTCCATCACAAATGAAGAACAATGAACGGAAGAACACGGGGACTCTCCAGAACCCTGGAAAGGCAACACCTGGGAATACAGACTTTGGAACTCAAACCACAAAGAGCCCCCAGAATGACTCATTTCAGACCATAAGTCTAGACAAGGGATTGATGGAGATAATGAATAAAAATAAAAATCACGAAAGGCAGGAAGAAAAAAAGAAAGAGATGATAACAGAGATGTTGGCAATAAAGAGCACAATAAACAAAATAAATAAACTGACAAGCATGGAAAGAAGAATTAATCAAGAAGAAAAAAATCTCAAAGCTTGAAGAGTGAAGGATGCAACCAACACAAATGGTTTAAAACATACAAAAGAGCTTAAAAAGACAAATCAAAACCTGTAGGAAATGTGCAATTATATTAAGAGGCCGAACTTATGCCTGAATGGCATTCCTGAGGCAGAAAGGGAGACAGAGAACACCTTGGAACAAACATTCCATAAGATGATACAGGAAAACGTCCCTCATTTCAACAGAGAAAAGACCATCCAAACACAAGAAATTCAAAGAACCCCTGCAAGGCATCAAATTAAAAGACCAATTCCCAGACACATTGTGTAACTCATTTACACAATGTAGTTATAAAAGAAAAAAAAATCCTAAAAGGAGTGAGAGATAAAGGTCAGACTACCCACCAGGGAAGACCAACTAGAATAGCAGCATATTTGTCTTATAGACACACTATAAACTAGAAGAGATTGAACTCTAATCTTCAAAGTTCCCGAAGATAAACAATTTCTAACAAGAATTTCCTACCCAGCTAAGCTAAGCTTCATCAGCAATGGAAAATTAAATTCCTTCCCAGATATCCAATCCCTAAGAGATTATTCTGCTTTCAGACCAGCTCTACAGGAGATGCTAAAGAAAGTATTAAGCACAGAAGAAAGAAAAATAAATAAATAACAATCACACACTACCCAGGAGAACAGAAAAACACAGAATCGACAGGGAATACATTGTGACTGCAAACCTGAAAATACACACATACATCAACCCAAAAGTGAAAAGAAAACAAATAAGATAGCAAAAAAACTTTATAAGAGCCTCATGACAGGGATAAACTCATATTTCAATATTCAGCCTGAATGTGAATAGACTAAATGAACTACTGAAAAGAACCACATGATTATGTCATTAGATGCAGAAATTAGTTTCAACAAAATCCAGTCTCCATTCTTGGTTTTAAAAAAAACCTTGAACACCTAGGTATAAAGGGAACATATCTCAAAATAGTAAAATCCACCTATGATAAACCCACAGCCAACATATTACTAAATAGACAGAAATTGGAAGCATTTCCCCTGGAAACCAAAACAAGACTAGGCTGCCCACTCTCACTTCTCCTGTTCAATATAGTGTTGGGAGTAATAACTAGAGCAATCAGACAAGGGAAGGATATCAGGAGTACCCAAATAGAAAAAAAAAAAGAAGTTAAGTTATCCCTCTTTGTGGACAATATGATCCTCTACCAGGAAAATCCAAGAGAATCTGACAAAAACTTCCTTGCACAAATAAAGTACTTTGGCAAAGTCTCAGGGCATAAAATCAATGTGCAAAAGATAGTTACTTTTTTTTTTAATAGTCACATCTTTAAACAACAACAACAAACAGGGAGAAAACCAAGTAAAAAACACTATCTTCTTCAAAATAGACACACACAAAAATGAAATACTTTGGCATCTTCCTGAATATTTACATAGCATATGAAAGTCATAAAAATACAAATGCCATAAAAATAAATACAAAAAATGATTTCTGAGACCAATACATTGATCACTACAAAACATTTTTGAAAGGACATTTAAAAGGCCTAGAAAGAATGTAAAATGATATAATCACTTTGGTAAATAGTTTTGCAGTTTCCAGAAAGTTAAAGCATACACCAACTGTATGATTTGGCCATTTCACCTTAGGTAATTACCCAAGAAAATGGAAAGTGTATGTCCGTACAAATATTGTACACAAATGCCCATAGCAGTTCTAGTTGTAATATTCCTAAACTAAAAAGAAAGAACACTAGTTCCACAAGCTAGTAGTAGGATAAATTTCAGCATATCTATGCATTGAGATATTACTAAGAAAAAAAACTGTTCATATATGACAAAAAAAGTGAATCTTAAATATGCTGAATGAAAAAAGCCAGATACACTTCAAAAAGTGTATAGTGTATGTTTCTACTTAGGTAAAAATCTAGAAAATACAATTTAATCTATTATGACATATGGCAGGTTGTAGGTGCTTAAGAGTAAGTCATAGTGTAGAATAGGAGTGAGGGATTACAGAATAGTTTTAGGAAACTTTTTGGGGTTATACATTAATCATTTTAACTGATGATAATTTCATGGTGTATACACGTTAAAAATTCATTAAATTATGCACTTAAATATTTGTACAAAAAATAAGTGTTTATGAAAAATTGTGTATTTGTTCTTGCATGTTTACACTTGTCACTTAAAAATATTCTGTTTGATGCAATACACTAATTGAGATACTTTCACTGCTGCTCAAAAGTTTTTGGACTGGCCTATTTTGTTGCCTTTTAATGCTTCTGCTGTTTCTTGCTTCACTTCCTCCACACTGGCAAATAGGTTTCCTTTTAAGATCTTTCTTAATCCAGGAAAACAAACGAAAGACACTCGGAAAAAGGACCAGGTGAATAGGAAAGGTGGAGCATGGGGGTCATTACATTTTCGGCCAAAGACTGCTGAACACTCAACACTGTGTGGGCAGGTATGCTCGTAAATCACCCACCATGAAATGGGCAAACACACTGAAAGAATCTCCAAAAAAATTTCACTGAAGCTGAAAGCAGACTCTCATAACAATGCTAGCTGGTACACTGATGCCAATGGGTTCCTAGAACACTTACCTAACAGGGGAAGCCTATTCAGCAATGGGTCTACTCTCAGAAAGATAATCCCAGGTTTTTTGGCTGCCCCCCTTTATAGTTTATTTATTTTTTAATATTTCAGTAGGAGGAGATTACATTCAGTGATCAGATTTTTCTTTTATGGAAAGAGTTACTTTTTTATATTACCAGGTTTTTTATAATGCTATGATTTCATGTTTTTATATTGCACTATTCATAGAAGAGAAAAATTTTTAAAAACTGTAAAAGTACTAGAAAAATGTGAAGTAATATACCATAATCTTGGGGGGGGAGGCAAAGAAAATATTAACTCTTATGCAAACATCCAAACGTTTTAAAAGAAACATTTGACCAGATAGTAATTAAATCTCAGAACTAAAACCCTTAGAAATTTATTTTTGGGCAACCCCTTCAGGTACCCTCTCATTGTGGGAACTTTTCTCACCTCTCAATAAATACTGCTTTCTCACTTAAAAGAAAAAAGAATGAAAAGAAATTTATTTTAAGTAGTATAAAATAAGAATCTAAAATCTTTTTCTATAATTAAAATTATCATCTAATAAGTTATCATATGTACTTGATTCTATTTTTAAAACTCTTTATTGTTTAATCAAATTTGTTCATATTTATAACAATTGAAATGCTTTGATAATATAATTTATAAATTTAATTACATCTGGTGTGCTGAAAAAATGTATATACATTTTAAGTATGACGTTCACTCAAAAGTTGATATTAATCAGATGAATGCTAGAATTAACATGCAACAGGCAGGACAGTCAAAGAAAATGGTGGAAGCATGATTGAGCAAATGTCATACTATTGCTACCATAATTGAATTCAACTTCTAAAAGTAACATATAAATAACATCTTGAAATACCTGTAAAACTTATAAGTAAACCCCCATTGTAAAAGATTTTCTATATTAGCTGTTTTAAAACTGCTTTAACCTAAAAATGATCCCCGACATAGCTTTTTAGTACTCAGAGGTGGTAATTTCCCCTTAGCTAAGGATCCCTTGGTTCTCATAACTAGGAGCCTACACCCCATTACTAGGAGCCTACACCGTTGGTTTCCCCAAATATTGGAAACTCCCTAACCACAAGTTCTGCATTTGTTTGTATACATTTGCACATTTTGCTGTTTGGTTTTAATGGTCTTTAAGGTTCATACTGTTCACGCTGTATGCCATGTAACTTACTGTACCTCATGTTTGCACACCATGCTATGTAGCCTATTCAGCAGTTTTTGCCTATAAAAGCTCTGTCCCCACTTCATTCAGGGCTGAGAGTTTTAGGAGGCATGAGTCCCTTCTCGGTCACCGGCTTTCAATAAGGGACTTATACTCATAATCTGACTCAGTTGACAATGTTATTCTTGCACGCCGGAGACAACACTTTCTTAAAAAGTTTACATATATTTTTGGCATCCCTTTTATTTATATAAAAATTCATATTAATTAAAGTTATATTTCAATCATTGTTCTTTTTCAAACGATTTCTTAGCATTTTGTTTACCTTACACATTTTAATTTTCAAGTTTAAAAAATAGCCCATCACATCTTCCTAACAAGAGAAGTGAAAGATCTTTACAATGAGAATTACAAAACACTGCTCAAAGAAATCCAAGAAGACACAAACAAATGGAAAAATATCCCATGCTCATGGATAGGAAGAATCAACATTGCTAAGATGTCCAACCTACCAAAGGCAATCTACAGATTCAACGCAATATCCATTAAGTTACCAACATCATTCTTATCAGACCAGAAAATGACAATACAGAAATTTATATGGAAAAATAAATGACCACGAATGGCCAAAACAATCCTTAGCAAAATAAACTAATATATATATATATATATATATTTGTCCTTTATGGCTGCATAATATTCCATTGTGTATATGTACCACATTTTTTTATCCAGTCCAGCTTCGATGGGAAACAAAATTGGTCCCTTTACATTATTGTTGCACTTTATATAATATTGGCACCCCAGATGTAATTAAACAAAGCAGGAGGTGCCACACTTCTAGACTTCAAACTTTACTATAAGCTTACAGTAATCAAAGCAGCCTGGTATTAATACAAGACCATAGACCAATGGAACAAGATAGAGATTCCGGAAGCAAAGCCTCAATTCCTCAACCAACTCATCTTTGACAAAGCCTCCAACAACCACTGGGGAGAGGAGAACCTATTCAGTAAATGGTGCTGGGAAAACTGGCTGACCACATGCAGAAGATTGAAACAGGACCCCTACCTGTCACCATACAAAAACAAAAAAACAAAAAAAACCTCTAAATGGATCAAAGACCTAAATGTAAAACCTCAAACTATAAGAATCTGAGAAAGTACAGGAGACATCCTTATGGAAATTGGAACTGGGAACCAATTCCTATTCAGACCCCTAAAGGCCAATACCTTAAGAAATCAGATAGACAAGGGGGACCACATCAAATTAACGAGCTTCTGCAAAGCAAAAGAAACCATCAAAAGAGCAGGGAGACAGCACACAGAATGGGAAAAAATATTTGCCAACTCTATATCTGACAAAGATCTAACATCTAGAATCTACAAGGAACTCAAACACGCCGAAAGGGAAAAAATAAACAACCCCTTTAAAACGTGGGTAAAAGACATGAATAGACACTCTCAAAAGAAGATATACGGTTAGTCAACAGACACATGAAAAAGTGCTCAGACTCACTCATCATCAGAGATATTCAAATCAAAACCACATTGAGATACTACCTAATCCCTGTAAGAGTGGTCATCATTAATAAAACAAACAACAGATGTTGGCGAGGTTGTGGAGGAAAAGGAATGCTTCTACACTGCTGGTGGGAATGCAGACTAGTACGACCTCTTTGGAAGACAATGTGGCGGTTTCTGACCCAGCAATGCCCCTATTGGGAATATACCCAAAGGAATGCAAATTATTCGATGAAAAAGATACCTACACACATGTGTGTTGCAGCTCTATTCACAATAGCAAAAACATGGAATCAACCATGTTGTCCATCGAAGCTGGACTGGATTAAAAAAAAATGTGATACATATATACAATGGACAATTATGCAGCCATAAAGGACAAATATATGGACTTTGCAGCAAATTGGATGGATTTAGGGTCTATCATACTCAGTGATTTATCACATAAACAAAGAATTGAGTTCCATATATTCTCACTCATAAGGTGACCTTGAACAATTATAATACTATAAGAAAGTGATTGGCAGTAGTGGAAAACTGTCAGGAGAGGGGGATGGGACTGGCAGTTGAAGGAAACTGCTAGGGGCGGGAGGGGCATACCTCATTAACAAAGGTACCTGCATGATCAATGTTTGTATACCTAACCCTGAATGGTACCCCACATCTTTAAAATAAATTAATTAAAATTAAAAATAGCACTTATTTGAATTGTATTAACTTTTTATTCATTAACTAATTAGGAAGAATTGACATATTTAAAATGCTTTATTTTTCTAGTTTGGAGCATCAATTAGTGAGCTTTTACTTTTTGCAATTAGCTAAGCAAATAATGTGCTTCATATTGTTACCACCTCACACATAACTTTAAATAGCATTAGCAAATGTGCTTGCATATCATATTTAATAAACTAATGGCTTTTGGCAACTTTCCAAAATTAAATTTATTGCTAACCCCCCAAAAGACAACTAATCAACAAAGAATAGTTATATAGTTCCTATGCAAAAAAAAAAAAGAATCCCAAAGAGGAGTTCTAAAGTGTTATTTTTAAAATAGTATTACTTTATTATGTTTTTTGTACTAAATTCTCCATAGGAAAGTACTTTGTAGACAGAAGCTCTTTTATGTCACTATATATTTACTGGAATGTTTGTGGAGAAAAACAAAATTGGTCCCTATACATTATTGTTGCACTTTATGTAATATCTTTGCATCTCCCACAACACCTAGCATAGTAATATAAATACTATCGTGTAACTCAAGACTATTTTTTTAAGCACAAAACACACAGAAACTTCTGTGATTTTTTTTCCCCAAAAATATGTGAACCTCAAGCACCCATATAGATTGATAAAGTAAGCACAAACTCTTCTCTGAAAATCACCTCCTGGGAAAATAGACAAACCATAGCTAACAACAGTTGCATAAGCAAAATGTGCAACTCCGAAAGAATATTGCGGCTAATATCCTCTAAAGGCTGAGAAAAGCAATTGCTGAGAGACTGATCAAGTGACATTTCCCTACTTGAAGAAATATGAAAAAAAGTACTTTAAAAGCTAAACATTAAGTTATGAGACTTCAATACTGTTCCTTATTTCCCCCAGTGATTCCAGTATTTGTTTCTACCAGTGCTAGCAAAGGTTATTTTTTTTCTTTCTTCTGACCTGCAATATCTCTAGCCATATTGTACAGCGTCCTTTCACTGTCACTCAACACAGAAGCAGATGTCACTTGCTCCCATTCCTCACCTTTCATTGTTATGGTAGATTTTTCAGTTATTCTTTGAACGGGCCCAAGCCAATTTCATTCTCTCAGACCTTCCTTTATGAACATTCAGAGACTAAAATAAGAAAGGGCATGGTGTAAGGGAACAGAAAGTAAGATATCATTCTGAAATGTGAAGTAAATAATAACTTGTGAAAGAGATAAAGCTTAGGGAAACATTTACTCTAGAGTTTCCAAGAAAAAGAGAAAGCCATCTAATATATATTATCCAGATATACTTTCAAAACAAAAAAATAGAAT
Source organism: Carlito syrichta (assembly GCF_000164805.1). Lineage (NCBI taxonomy): Eukaryota > Metazoa > Chordata > Mammalia > Primates > Tarsiidae > Carlito > Carlito syrichta. The sequence continues at coordinate 302,278 of NW_007259538.1, read as the reverse complement.
CAAGAATTGTGAGCAGAGCCATTAGTGGTTGGAGCCATCCCAATCCATTTCTTTTTCTTTCACGATAATAGAGTTATAACTAAGTATATAGTTTAGCTAAATTAGACATAATCCAGTTTCTCTTTCAGTTAATGGTGGTGAAATCATTCTCAACAGTAATATGTGAGTGCAAACGATGCTAATAACATCTGAGTAACTATCTTACCTGACTTTCTTTTCTCAAACTAGAACTGATGGAGTATTGGCCCAGCTTTGGCTTGACATATGAGAAAAATATATTTTGACATTAAAAACGGAGTGGAACCTAGGAGTCAGAATGAATTCATTAGGTAAAACCTTTGTCAGCCTGAATAACTACACTCCAAACTGGTTTTGTGAGAAGAACTACATTTTTATATTACTTAAGCAAGTATATTTTGGAGTCTCTATTTTAGCAGCTTAGTCTTTACTTCATCTAAAACAGAGGTTTACATATAAACCTGACATATGCTTAAAATATGAAAAAAATGTTAACATTCAATTACAATGAGGATAACCTAAGATGTCTTACACTCCATGTGCTGAGTAGGGCTTTTTTTTATTGAAAGGTAACTAAAGAAGAAAACAAAAGGATTGAACATGAAAAAATCTTGCAACATATATAAAGAAAAATAAATTTTAAAAGATTCAATACCAAAAACTAAAGAAAAATCTTGAATCATTTGTATGTTATGAGAAAAGTATGCAATACAAAGTTGGACTATAAGAAATAAAATAAAATATGAAAAATAGGAGAATGAAGACTAGAGTAATCATTTATAGCATTAAAGGTTATTTTTAGTTAGGAAAAGAAATAACTAACAAGAGTAATAAGGTAAATTAGATGAGAATACGTACTTGTAAAGCACAACATTAATAACTGGTGGAAGACAGGGATACCAGTGACAACTTGAAAAATATCTGAATCCCAAAGTCCTAAAGAAGGTATAACATTCAAATTAATGTAGACGTATTCAAAAACATGTTGTTGTTTATGGCATTTCCTCACAGAAAAAAATCTGTAATAATTGTACATATGTACAGAAGAAACCATATATATTTGTAATGTTGGAATGTTATATGTATGTATTGGGCCTGGTCAAATGACATTGTACATAGAGGTCCTTCAAGCAGACTCTGAATAATTGGGTAGCCTAGGAGGCTCCACATAACTAAGTAATAAATAAAAACAAAATCTTACAGAATATAATGAAACTTGTGGGATACAGCAAAATCACTAGTAAGAGGAATGTTTACAGTAACAGATGCCAATATTAAAAAGTAGAGGCCAGGCTTGGTGGTTCAGCCTATAATCCCAGCACTTTGGGAGGCTGAGATGAGTGGACTGCCTAAGCCCACAGGTTCGAGACCCACCTGGGCCACTTGGCGAGACCTCATTTCTACAGTAAATCAAAAATAGCCAGGCATGGTAGCACACACCTGTAGTTCCAGCTACTTGAAAGGCTGAGGTGGAAGGATCACCAGAGCCCAGCAGGTCAAGGTTACAGTGGCCACTCCTGGTCAATCTCCACTCCACTCCAGTCTAGGTGACAGAGTAAGACTCCAACTCAAAAATCAAACAAAAAAAAAGTAGAAAGATTTCAAATAAACAACTTAATTTTGTGACTCAAGGAACTAGAAAAGCAAGAGCATGCCAAACTAAAAAATAGTAGAAGGAAAGACATAATGAATAAAATTGAGACAGAAAAAAATTCTAAGATCAAAAAAACCAAAAAGTGTTTTCTGAAAATATAAATAAATTTGGCAAACAATTAGCTAGACTTACTAAGAAAAAGAGAGAATATGCCCTAATAAATGAAATCAGAAATGAAAAAAGGAGTCATTGCAACAGATACTACAGAAATACAAAGAATCATAAAGACTTTTAGAACAGAAAACCTGAAAGTAATGAACAAACTCCAAACCAAATAAAACCCACCAAGATTAAACCTAGAAGAAATGGAAAATCTTAACAGGTCAATACTAAGAAAATCAAATTAATAGTAAGAAGTCTCTCATTTAAAAAAAAAAAATCATAGGTTTCACTGATGAATTCTACAAAACTTTGAAAGACTATCTGATACAAATTATTCTTAAATATCCCCCTAAAAAATAAAGAGAGAAATTTTTCAAACTAATTCTACAGGCCAGCATTACCCTATCAAAACCAAAGACTCAACAACAAAAAAATAAAATGACAAGTCAATTTTTGTGACAAAGATGCAAAAATCTTGGGAAAAATTTCTAGAAAATAGAATCCAAGAACAGATTTAAAGTACTATACACTATAATAAAGTGGATTTTAGCCCAATGATTCAAGAAAGTTTCAACATATGCAAATCAATAAATGTAATATATCACATCAAGAGAATGAAAGATAAAACTAATGGAATCATCTCACTACATGCAGAACAAGTATTTAATAAAATTCAAAATATTTGTCTATGTATTTATTTAATGATAAAAAATGTCTCAACAAAATTAGATAAAGGAGTGTGCCTCGATACAATAAAGACTATACAATAAAGCCAACAACTTACATTAAACCGAATAGTGAAAAGTTGAAAACTTTTCTACTAAGAATTTGAACAAGACAAAGATAGCCACTTTCATCACTTGCATTTAGCACAGTGCTGGAATTCCTAATTAGAGAAATTAAGCAACAGAAACAAAGAACGTTTATATTGGAAGAGAGGAAGTTGAATTGTATCTCTGTGCAGATGGCTCAATCTTATATACAGAAAAATCTAGACTCCATCAAGAAACTGTTGTATTGGCAGTAGTGGGAAACTGCCAGGGGATAGAGGGGCATACCTCATCAACAAAGGTAACTGCATAATAAACATTTGTATACCTAAGCCTGAATTGTACCCCATAAAGAGAAAAAAAAGAAACAAATGGAACAGATAAATGAATTCAGTATAGTTTCAGGGTACAAAATTAAAACAAAATATTACTAGTGATTCTCTACACTAACAATGAACCAAAGAAGAAATGAAGAAATCAAGTCCATTCATAATAATATAAATGAATAATAACAGAAAATTTAATCAAGGAGGTGAAAGATTTTTATATTGAAAAACATAATATTGAAGATAGAAATTGTAAATGACACAAATAAATGTAAAGGATCCTGTGTTTATGTATTAAAATAATTAAAATTGCCAAAATTATTTTACTACCTGAAGCAGCCTTCAGATTCAATGCAATCACTCTCAAAATACCACTAAAATTTGTATGGAATGGTCAAAAGCCCAAATAGTCTAAGCAACCCTGAGCAAAAAGAATAAAACCGAAGGCATCACACTACCTGACTTCAAGATACACTACAAAGCTATAGTAACCAAAACATTAATCAATAAAACAGAATAGAGAAACCAGAAATAAATCTACATATTTATTATCAACCAAGTTTTTACAAAAGTGCTAAGAACAAGCATTAGAAAGAATCTTCAATAAACAATATTTAAAAACTGGAAATTCCTATGCAGAACAATAAAAGTAGACTACTATCTCAAAACATATACAAAACAAATCAACTCAAAATAGATTAAGGACTCAAATGCAATATATGAAACTATAAAACTATTAGAAAAAAATAGGGAAAAGACTTTAAGACATTGGCCTCTGGGTCTCCTCCCACGGTGGAAGCTTTTTTATCTTCTCAATAAATCCTGCTTTCTCACTTAAAAACACACAAACAAACAAAAAAAAACCTTGGCCTTGGCAAAGTTTTCATGAATAAGACCTGAAAAGTATAGGCAACAAAAGCAAAAATAGGCAGTAGGATTACAGCAAGCTAAAAACTGCTGTGCAAAAAACAAACGAACAAACAAAAAAACAAACAAAAAAAACAGTCAAGAGAAAATACTTGAAAATTATTCATCTGGAAAGGGATTAATATTTAGTATGTATACACAGTTCAAAAAACAATAGAAAAAAGATCTGATTACAGTTGAGTTGATGAACTAAATAGATATTTTTCAAAAGACATACAAATGCCAATAAGTATATTTTTAAATGTTCAGCAGTGCTAATCATCAGGGAAATACAAAATGAAAATGAAACCACAGTGAAATATAATCTCATTCCAGTTAGAATGACTATAATCAAAAAGATAAGAGATAAAAAAATGCTAGTGAGGATGCAAAGGAAAGTGAACTCTTCTACATTGTATGGAAATTTAAATTGGTACAGCTACTATGAAAAACAGTATAGAGTTTCCTCAAAAAATTAAAAAACCATAATGATTCAGCAATCTCACTTATTGGCTATCTATCCCCAAAAAAGAAAGTGAGTATGATGAAGCAATAATCTGCATCCCATATTTATTTCAGCACCATTCACAATGATCAAAGTATGAAATCAACCTAAGTGGCCATCAATGAATGGATACAGAAAATACTTTAGATATAGATACAGTGATAGAGTTTGAAATAGAGACATACACATATGTACATATATAATGGAATATTATTCAGTCATGAAAAGAATAAAATCTTGTCATTTGTAGCCACACAGATGAGCTAAGTGAAATAAGTTGGGCACAGAAAGAAAAATACTGCATGTTCTCAATAATAAGTGGTAGGTAAAAAAGTTGAACTTAGAGTACAGAGTAGAATAGTGTTTGCTATAGGCTAAGTAGGGTAAGATGGAGAGTTTGGTAAATACATACAAGAGTACAGTTAGATAGGAGTTCTAGTTCTAGTGTTCTACAACACTGAAGGGTGACTACAGTTAACAACACTTTATTGTATATTTCCAAATAGCTAATAGAATTTGGAATGCTCCCAGTGCAAACAATTAATAATGTTTGAGGTGATGGCTATGCTAATTACCCTGATTTGATTATTACACTTTGTATACATGGATCAAAATATTGTATTGCATAAATATGTACAATTATTTGATGCATGTATGTATCAATTAAAGATAAAATACACCAAATAAATACTTGCATTCTATTATTGTCCTGAATAGATAGTAAGCAATCAGTGAGTAATTTTGAATGAATAAATAAATAAATGATAATGACCACATTAATGAATAGAGGAACACTTAGTAAAGAAATATGAGTCCACAGATTCATTATTGGAGTGAGGGTGGCATAAATGCAAAGCTCTCACTTCAGATTATAAAAAATATTATTTAGAATACTGTAGCAGAGACTCCAGGCAGATCAACCTGCTTCTTCTTTCTGAAAACACATCTAGACTATATCATTTTTGAAGTTTTATGTGGATAAAAATAGTTCTAGGCAATAGACTTTGAAATGACATGATAACTATAACTTTAAACACCTTCCACTTGTGTTCTTCTATACTTTCTTTTTCCTATTTGACATAAGGAAGGACTGCAAGATTAGAATATTTGTGTCTAAGACAGAGAAACCCTGTGTTTTTCAATAAGCCCTTGCAGAAAAATCAACCTTGCGTCAAGAACACCGTGGTAGCTGAAAAATGACACCTTAAATAGTCCGTGTACTAATCCCATGAACATAAAAATCCTACCTTATATAGCAAAAATAACTTTGTAGATATGATTAGGTTAAGGATCATGACATGGTGAGATTAGCCTGGGTTGTCCAGGTGGGTTCAAGGTAATCATAACGGTCCTTGTAAGACAGACACAAGAGGAAACACAGACAGAAAATAGAAGGTGGTATGATGGTGAAAACAGAGGGAGAACAAGCAATGTGATTTGAAACCCTGATTCAAGGAATGGGGACAGCCCCTAGAAGATAGAAAAGGCAAGGACTACTTTCTCTTCCAGAGCCTGCAGAAGAAACAAACACTGCTGATACTGATTTTATTCTTTAGACTCATTTTTGACTTTTGATCTCTAAAACTGTAAGAGCATAAATTTATATCATTTCAATAGTTTGTGGTAATTTGTGACTTTGGCAACATGGGCTCCTTGTTAACTATACCAGGATTGACAAAGGGACTAGAGATGAAGTTAGATGGAGATACAGTGAAAGGGACTATGAAAGGAAGTAGTGTCAGCAAATACAAATAACTCATAAAAAGTAGGGAATAGCTGAAGGTTAAAAAAATACATTATAACTTGGTGAATACTGGAGCATATATGGACTCTGAGGACAGCCATTTAATTAAGAGGAAAAAAAAGATGATGTGGGGGAAACTGAAAATAATTGCAGGAGTAGTCTCTGAAAATAAGAAAAGCATATTTTGTTTGAATCAAACAAGGATATGCTGGCCTTTGATAAGAAAAGGGAAATGTTTTACCTTAAGAACATGAGAGAAAATAGATGCAGGTACTTATATATATACAGATTTGGTGATGGCAAGGGAAAGTCTTTAAATATAAGAGACTCTATTTTCCCAATAAAGGAAAGTTCATCAGCTGGGATTACAAAAACATATAGAGTAGGAATTTGTTGAGTTATGAAAGAATATGATTTGTAAGGAAAGTTTATAGAGAAGTTCAGTCCTGTTTTAAATTTAGTCCTGATGATTATGTATTTATGACATCAATATGACTGGGTGTTTTGTTTTTCTCCAACAATATTTAGCAACAAGTTTCAAGCAAAGAAAACGTGGAGGTTTCAGTTTATGTAGGATTGTTGATTACAGAAGAGAAAAGACACTGACAGTAGGCAGGAATGGGTAGTAAAGTAAAAATGATAACATTGGTAAATTCATCCACAGAGTGTTCAAAGAGGGCCTGAGCTGGAGTTGAAGGTGCAGAGGAGAAAAAAAAATGAATAAACGATAGTAGCTGACACAATTTGTTTTGAAACATTTTCTCCTGGTAAAAAAGTCTAAATAACATGGAATACTTTAAGGGTAATTTTGAACTTCCATTCTGAGAACTTGAAGACAACAAGTAAGAGCAAGAGTCATGGAACTACAGCATACAGTTGACCCTGGAACAACACAGGAGTTAGGGACACCCTGTGTAGTAAAAAATTCTTGTATAACTTTGACTCTCCCAATACTTAACTAAAAATAGCCTACTGTTGATTGGAAACTGTCAATAGCACAGTCGATAAACACATATTTTGTATGTTATATGTATTATACCTTTATTCTTTCAGTAAAGTAAGAAAGAAAAAATGTTATCTAAAAATTATAAGAAAATATATTTACTATTATTAAATAGGAATGTATCATCATAAAAGTCTTCATCCTTCTTGTCTTCACAATGTGTAGTCTGAGGAGACGAAAAAGAAGGATTGGTCTTGCTGACTTACGGGTGGCAGAAGCAGAAGAAAATTCATCTACAGGTGGATCCATGCAGTTCAGACCCATGTTGTTCAAGGGTCAACAGTATTATAATTTGGTTGCATTTTATATTTCTTAAAAGGTAGAGTTACTTGTACATGAATCATATGGCCATGTCAAGATGGTTACAAATGTAATAAATGTCCAACAGATCTATTATACTAACACTCATAACCTTGATAAATTTGCCAGTGTTAGTTTTTTGCCTTTTAATATGAGAAATCTTACTTTTTAACTTATCCAGAAAATATCCATTAACTAAGTTCATACAACATAAATATAAAATCGGAATTTAAAAATTTTAATTATTGCAAAAGTACAAGATGACTGATAATCAAAGTATTCTCTCCTTAAAGAAACACTGACACCGGCCAGTAAATGGGGAAAAAGTGTTTTTATAGTTTTACCATTATGACAAGTATAGACTGGTAAAATGAATGGTGCTGCTAACCATTTATTTAGATAACTTGAGATAACGCATTGTCTCCATCTCAAAAAAGAAATGTTCTTGACAAAGGAATTAAAGCCTTGAGTCATTCACTGACTTGAACTCCCTGACCTTATGTAACTACCTGATCATCAGGTAACTGCCGAGCCATCCCCCGATACATCACTTGTGGAGTATTCAAAAGAAGTATCGATTCCTCAGCGTGTGTCTCTGTGTGTGTGCACATCCATTTCAAGCAAATACTGACACTAACTGCTGCCCATTTTATTTGTAGAAAGTGGATACACATGATGGGTCTCTGTAATAAGTTCTATTCATGACTCTCCTAAGGAAATACTGGCCAAGATATGATGACAAAAGGGAGACTGAGTGAGGTGGAGAGGAGAGGAGAGGATAGAAGAATGGTATGCATTTAAAATACAATAAATTGCTAATTTATTCTGTTACAAAAATTATAGATAAGACCAATAAATAAAAAGTATACTTCTAGGGAATTTTTAAAAATAGAAGTATGTTAACTTACTATTTCCATGAAGCTAAGGGAATTTGCTTATTGTTATTCTATTACATTAATTTTCTTCTTTATTTACTTTTTGGTTTTTTTTGGGGGGGGGGTTGTTTTTTTGAGTTGGAGTCACACTCTGTCACCCAGACTGGAGTGCAGTGATTTTTAACATAATTTTTACCACTATAAATAAGTCAAAAGTGGTTTACTAAGTCAGATATATTATCATATAGTAAGGAAAGAAAGTAAGGGAATATGTAACGAAAAACATAAGAAGATAGTTAATAAGAAAGTGTAAAATAGGTCATCTGAGCACCTCTTATACCACAGTACTGGCAAAGTGGATATAGATAAATAAAATAGTCTGTATATACATATATGTCGTATAAGTGTGTGTGTGCATGTGTGTGTGTGTGTGTATATATATATGTTTCCATATACATACATTTAAATACATATATTCATATATATGATAAGTTCCTTCTTTCACTTGCATTACAAATGTATGTCTATGTTTTTCTAGAGGTTTCTATTTAACTCACAATATTTAAGGAAGTATTGAAATTGTATACATATATTTGTAAATCCCAAATCAGTGTGCTTAGTGTGAACATGCATCCCTGAAGTGGTATACCTGATCAGTGTGATGATCTCAATTTCATGAAGATGCTCCTGCTGTCATCCTTTGCAGAGTTTTATTTCCTTTTTTGTCCTGATTATTATTTTGTGTGTATGTGTTAGAATCTCTGTCACCCAGACTGGAGTGCAATGGCACGCTCCCAGCCACCGCAGCCTCGACCTGCTGGGCTCCGGCAACCCTTCCGCCTCAACCTTCCAAGTAGCTGGAACTACAGGCACGTGCTACTATGCCCGGCTGATTTTTTGATTTATTGTAGAGATTAGGTCTCGAACCCACAGGCTCAAACGATTCACTTACCTCAGCCTCCCAAGATGTGGGATTACAGACTGAGCCACTGAACCCAGCCTGTCCTGATTATTGCTCGAACTTTGGTTGTATAATTCATCCTATCTTTCTCCATCATCATTACTAATACTAGAAATAGCTCTAGGATATTCATGCTATATGACAAACCAAAAGGCAGCTTCCCGCCTGCCATCAACTAAGCTGATCAAATTTCAGATCTTCTTCAGATAACCCCACCTAAATTTAGCTAAACATAAAACTTCTGAAAAGTCACATTTAGTTAGAAGGTAGATAGCTTGATAAGATTCTTGAAGAATTTTGAAAATGGATCAAGATTGAACAGTGTATTTCAATTTTAACCATATATACAAATCATAAGGAGGAAATAAATTATAAGAAAAAGAAATGTTGAAGAATAATGTGTGGATATGTATGAAAACAATTACTCTTTAAAATGCATTGAAGAAGAAAAATGTGTATTATGTATAAACAGGCTCTAGAAAAAAGAAATACAAAGAAATACAGAAAAAAATAAATCAAAGAATACAATCAGACCTTAGCTTGCTCGACATTACTTATTAAATCTTGGAATTAATAAAATAGTAGCAATACGTTTAATGAAAATCTCTACAAAAAGAAGTTCTATGCTATAATTTGAAAAAGACCCTAAGGTTATATTTAAAGCTATGATCAGAAACAGAAGTTTTGATAGATCAAAGTAGCATCTTCTATTTCATGTCTCTCTACAAAAAATTAAGGATTCTGTTATTAGCCATATGCTAGGTTGTGGCCTTTATTTTAAATGAAACAAAAAAAGAATGGGACATACCATTTCATGATTGTATTTCAGCACCACATGCAGAAGAATTGTTTGTGCTGGCCGGGGTTCGGTGGCTCAGCCTGTAATCCCGCGCCTTTGGGAGGCTGAGGTGAGTGGATTG